>NC_141536.1:159477498-159777498 GCF_021556685.1 Rattus norvegicus
TGAGAATGTTCATGAACAGGAGCCCCTGGGAGTGCCTGACCAAGCCAAATTAACATCTATCTGTCTCCCTTTTATCTAAACCCACACATTTCAAGTTCTCTGGGATTATTAAATTCTGTTTCTCTGGCCTGCTTATATGACTTCTGTCCATTTTTACTTTCTTGCTTAAAAGTTCAGACAAGGCAGAGATGGGACTGGTGAGGTGGTCTAGCACAGAAGAGAGCTTACAGACACTGCAGAGGACCCTGGGTCAGTTCCCAGCACCTACAGAGGGACTCAGAACTGCTTATCCTCATAGTCACAGACAATCCAATGCCCTCTGGCCTTTGAGAGCACCTGCATCATGCAATGTACAAGAATGCATGCGGGCACACACATCAAAAGTAAAACACCTTTTAGAAAGAGACAGACATATACAAAAACGAATAAAAGCAAAACCAAAGGAGCTTGTACCCAGTCGATATATAGCCATGTTTAATATTTTGTAATTTCCCTTGCTATTTCGATGCATGGGTAGACTCAGTTTTGTTTTAAAACACCATTGAACAGCTTCTTTAAAAAAAAATAAAAAGGTTAGAAGAACTTTCGGGTTATTGAAAATTCTAAAATTCATGCTCTTATTCATTTCTTATATTTTATTGTGTAGATTTTGCACAAAGCAGCCTTTATGCCACACTGCAACGTTTAGGTATTTTTCAAAATGTCTCCTGGTATAAATGATGTTTCAGTGAGAATCTGTGAATATGTATCTCCTGTTGTTAATGCTAAAGGGGAGTCAAGGGTGTACATCACTGTGACTATTCTCAAGAATAGCTCAATGAATCTGTGCTCATTCACCTGATAATCATGATGCCTGTTTGACTGTTTCCTTGCTCTGAATAAACATTGCCATCAAGAAAAATAGATCTTATTTTTTTCCTAAAGAGATGGATCTTGAATTCCTACCTATGGCTACCAAGATGGATGATCCAACCATTATCCCCTAAGTCGCGTGCTGCATTCCTGACAGGAAAGGAAAAGTTCCTTCTGTGCTAAGGAACTGCCTTCTTTCAGGAAGGAAGCTTTTTGTGAGCGAACTACAATCTCCTTTCATTTTTAAGTGCTGGGGGGGGGGCACCATCTTGTTCTTGGTTCTTGGTTCAGAGAGGGAAGAGCATAGGGGTAAGATTTGGTCTTACAAGATAGGGTTGCTGTATAATAAAGCATTTTCCTATCTAAGTCTAAGTCACTTTGCTACTGTAGCTGTAGCTGACTTGCCTGAGTCAATCTCTGGCATTTATCACCTCATCACAAGCCAGCAGAGTATTAAGTAACGGATTAATTGCTAGAGCCCTTTCCTTTTTATCCAGATGCCTCTTGCTTGTCAGGCTAGGGGAAATTTGGAGCAGTAAACTTCTATTGAACCAGGGAACAGGAGAAGAGAATCATGCTCACAGAAGAAAAGAACTTTTACATAAGCAAATAAGCATGGACTCACTTAAATTCATATACAGATTCATGCATGTGCATTTATAAATTTCCATTCAACCAGTTGGGTTTAGCTTACATACATCCTCACAATTACATACTTACACACACACACACACACACACACACACACACACACACACACACACACACACACACGTGTTTGGAGCAAAAGACCAAGCACCAGTGCAGAAAGAACTCACTCATTCTGGATGAAAAATGAGCTCTAATTTTTATTGCACAGAGAAAGAAAGGGCTTCTACCCCTTTATGGCTATATGAATTAAACCCAAGTTTTCAGGAAGAAAGCATTGTCCTCTTTAATAAAATTAAATCTGCCTAGCAATTAAGAAAAGACCTGTTCTGTCCCATGGTAAGGAGAAGCCTGTCTGCTCCTTCTCCTGCTTCTTCTGCAGTGTCTTCTATTTTCCTCTTTCTCTTTGCATTCTCCATATTCTTAGTTTTTTAAGTTGCCTTATAGTTTCTAAGTTATCCCACTCTGCATTCTCCTTCTAATCTTGCTCTCTTCTCCTGCTCTGATGTCACAAATAGCCCACTTACTTTCAATACCATTATTCCCAATGCTATGCCTTTACTTCTAAATTCTTCTTGAGTTCAGTTTTGTCCATAAAGTTCCCTCCTGAGTTCTGTTCTAAAAGGTGTTCTGTCTAAAAAACGTGTTACCAGCTTGTCCCCAGTACTTATACATCTCTCAGACTACATGATCATGCGGTAGATGTTTGCCACAAGTTTACACATAAAATCAAATGATAAATTGAATAAGAAGTTTACAACAGAGAATGTTTGCACACATTAGGAATAATTATCTGGCTAGACATTCATCACTTGTCACCAGCTCTGCAACTTCACGGAAAGTTAAAAACCCTAACGCCTAGCTATTAGTAAAATTTTGTATAGTTTATCAATATTTTATCCTCAGTCCTTGTACCTATAGTAAATTCTTAGTTCCCTTTTTATGACCTTTGGTTAATTGTTTTGCAACCTCTTGGAATATGCTGTGAGCAGTAAATGCCTGCTTGCTCCTTCAGAAGCAATTAACTCATGACACTAAAGACTGGCAGAGTTCTCATTGCAGTTTTGATTATCAGAAAGACCCTAATAGCAGCCCTACTATAAAAGAGCTTAATAAATACTGACATAATTTTAGGAATTCTTATAGGATCATCATTAAGACTTAAGAAGTCATCTATTTGTCTATATAGCATCACTATAAGACCACACATCTTTGTTGTTCTGCAGAGATCTGCTCCAAAGGGTGGGCTAATACCTAGCAATGTTAAATATGTTTAATAATAACAGGAAAAGCATATTAATGGTAGAAATCTTACGTAAAATGAATTTCTCCTGGGCATGTCTTATGAATCTCAACCCTTAATTGATCCTCCAAAGATGACCCCAGGAGTGTTATATCTTGACATATATTGTTATATCTTGATAACTATCAAGACCCTGGTGCTAAGTCTGTTACTCAAGTAAAAGATCTCAAGGCCTTGAACTTGGTTTCATTGCTTGCTTAACAGCAGAGGCAATGTTGTCCATTTGTGGGGTATAATGGTGGAAGGGGAAGACAGACACCAAAGCAGACTCAAATCCCAGTTGGCAGTATGGGTAGGAGTTGTTCATTCACAACAAAAATGGAATGAAGACAATCACCCTGGGGGAGGATGCTATAGGTGCCACTCACTCGGTGGAGTTCTTGCCTGGCATGCATGAGGCTCTTGGTTCAATCTTCAGCACCACATAGGCATGCCTGCCATGCATCACTTAGGAGTTACAGGAGGCAGGAAGATTAAAAGTTCAAGGTTACCCTCAGCTACACAGTCTGAGGCCAGTCTCCAGCATATACTAGATGAGCCCATGTTAGAAAGAGAGAAACAAACAAACAAAGAAGGAAAGAAACAAAGAAAGAATAAGCTGGGGTTTGGGAGGTGTAGGCATACAGTTTTCTCAACCTAATTTAATAAATGTTCAATTGCCCCTCTAGCCCACCACCCACCAGAGGTAGTAAAAATAGAAAAGTTACTAGGACATGGGGATATAGGCCTATTTAGAAATAGATCTCTGGGAACGAGTTCGATCTTTATCGTCAGGTTATCAGCAGTTCAGTCCCATAGTACACACCAAATATGAACCAGCAGCTGCAGTTCAGTCCACTTGGCAGATACAACACGAACATGCAAGGGCAGATCAATCCAGAGGAAACCACAAGGCTCTCCAACTGGCCCGAGGCTGCAGGAGCTTCAAGAAGCTTCAGGAACCCCAAGAGAAGTTCTTTGGGGAGTTTCTCTCTAAGGTATCACCACAAGCAGAGCTTAGCAGTGCAATGTAAGGCAAACAGATACATGCATGTAGTTAGCAAAGAACAGCAAGGTGGAGCAGGGCAAATGCTCGAGATTCCACTGTCTGTGGGGTCGTGTTTATATTCCTTATGCACATCATGTGTCCTTTCATGGCTTTGCTATAGCAAAAATATTCTCTCACCTGTGTCTGCTTCAGAAAAACATTCTTTCACGTGTCTGCTTTAGCAAAACACCCGTGTTCCCTATCAAAACATTATTTGACATATATGACTTTCCGAAGAAACCAGAAGTTTCTACTTCAGGCAGGTATCTCAGTCCATTAAGTTTTTGCTGTGTAAGCATGAGGACCCAAGTTCAATCCCCAGAATCCATGCATAGGGTGTACTGGTGCTTGCCTATAATCCCAGCATTGGGGAGATGGACAAGTGATTTCCTAGGCTTTATGTCCAGTAGTCCAGTTGCTAAGCTCTAGGGTCTTAGAGACCCTGACTCCAAGGCACCAAGGAAACAGCACTGAAAGTTGTCCTCAGGTTTCCCTGTTCAAACACATAGCTGCCTGTGCATACTCACAGGAGCACACACATGAACACAGACGGGCACAGAGCGCTCGCCTGGCATTTCAGTGAGGGCTGCAGAATCACTCTGTCCTCACAGGACTCTGTGCTTGGCTGCTGCTTTACTTCCAAGCACATGAAATTGTTTTTCTCACAGAAAGGAGTGTCAGAGTTACTTTTATAATACCATAAACTATAATTTAAGTATAGAGGAAAACAAAGAGTGGGGAAACATGGATTTTTAAGAATTTGGGTAAACGTGAATATGACAGTGCTATAGTTGACAAAAAGCTCAAAGTTGGTGTATTTGAGATTTAAGAAAACATTGTCTCTTAAAAATTCCATACATGTATATACCACATGATAAGCATAATCTCTCCAACCCTCTTATGCTCCTTTCGTTTCAGTTCCTCCCCTTGCCTGTTCATCCCCTTTGTTCCTCTTGAGCGATTTCACTTCTGATCTCACATATGTTGGCACACAGGATTCTAGACACTCAGCACGCCAACAAACAACACATGGGACCTCACATAATTAAAATGCTTCTGCTTCCGAACAGTCAAGGAAGCAAAGTGAGAAGACAGTGTCTTTGCAACCTACACATCTGACTGTGGATATTTATGTAGAATATACAAAGAACTCAAAAAAGTAAATGACACAAAAATCATACAGCCCAATCAGTCAGTGGCCTGATGAATTGAAGAGGAAGGTCTCAAACGATGAAACACGGTGGGATTGGAGAGATGGCTCTGTGGTTAAGAACACTCACTGCTCCTCCAGAGCAACCACGTGGTGGCTCACAAACATCTGTAGTGGGACCTGACACCCTCTTCTTACGTGTCTGAAGACAGCTACAGCGTATCCATGTACATAAAATATATAAAAAAATCTTAAAACATATTGTCCTTTATAAGAGTTGCCTTGTCTCTTCACAGCAATGGGCACCCTAACTAAGGCAGGCTATGTGTTATAAAAAAGTAAAAAGCAAAGTCAGAACAATAACAAACCAGATTCAAACCATAGCAGCGCTCATAGGTGCATATTTCTCTGGGTTGAGTGTCCAGGAGAGGAAGAGACACATAGGTTGAAAAGAAAAGACGAAATGCAGTCAATACACATGAAATTTGTATAGGTCTTAGATAGGCAGTTTTGCCTTCTGATTTTGCATTGGACAACTGCCAATCATGGAGCTTGATTTGCTTGATGTCTTGTACGTATTTTCTAGGCATTCCAGATAGGCAGAGTGTTAGGAGTGCAATCAGACTCAGGTGAAAGAACAGGAGAGGGTAGGAGAGGAAGAGGTGGAGGGAACACCCATCAGTCATATGATACGTGCAGGCAAACGTTTCTTAGCTTTCGTTGTAACTTAGTGGAGTAAGTGCCATGTGTATGTCCATTTCATTGACAGAAGACAAGAGAGACAGATAACACAAGTTCTCCAGCACCTCTGGGCTGGGAAGAACTGATTTCACTTGGTTTCTGGACTAGGGAATTCAGGGGAGGGTTCAAGTGCCTCCCCACCGCCCGTCTCCTACAGGTCTTTATGGGACTGCTCTTCCCTACAGGGTCCTCGTCTTGAACTGAGTGAAATGGGATACATAGGCAAACAGTGCTTCCCAAGGACTGTAGAGTCCATTAAGTTAATGGTAAGTTCCTGATGCGTGAGGCTCTAAAAAAGTCTGCACATACATCAGCAAGGAAGGGTAGCTTTGTTTCTTGTAGGTTCTGAACAGTTAATAATAATACAGGTGCTTCAGCTGCTTCAGGATTGAGTCTCCCAAGATGCTTTTGGGTCTTCTTGCTTCCTTAAGGCCAGACCAGTCAGTTGCGATGCCCCCTAATGACTGTTTCTATGGGCGTCGTTCTCGTAGCCCCAAGTGATGTCTTGACTGTCATTATCTTTGCCTATGAAAATGGTTGTTCTTGCCTTTGAAGCATAGGTTCCTTTTTTGGAGCTTCTACCAAATTAGACTGTCCCAGGCAAATCCCATGCCTGACATGTTTCTGTTAAAAGAATCTTCTAGGTCACTGAAAGGAATCTGCTACGTTTTTAACTTTGCCTGGCCAAGGCTGCATCACTTCTCATTCAAAGTTTTTGCCTTGACTCCCAAGACTGCCTTAGGGTACATTCGCCATGGAGCCTGTGAAACCCATTTCTTTTCCTCTTTCCTCTCCCCAGTGGATTGGGATCTTGTCTACATTATTCCGAATCCTACAGATTTTCAATAATATCAGCAGAACGAACTTTTTTTTTACATTCTCACTCTGGAAAAATTTAGCCATGTACACAAAAGGTTGAGATCATAAATGCTGTGAAGGTAATCATGCAGAAGACATAGAGCTCACCACATATAAGTTCTGCTCAGAGCGTTAGCCCACAAGGTACCTTAACCTCTATGACGAAACTTCGCCTTGGGTAATTCAGACAGAATTTGGATGTTTCCAGCATTTGCGATCTCTTCTTACAAATGTCCCATGGAGGCAACTACATTTTATGAGCCGCGTCAGCAGATGATATTGGTAGATAGGCAGTGATATGAGGTTGATCAGTGGATGGATGGACAGATAGATGAATGAGTGGGTGGGTGGATGGGTGAATGACACATGGTGGGCAGATGGATGCATCGGTGGATAGATGGGTAGATATATGGATAGATTGATGGGTAGATGGATGTATGGATGGCTGGGTGAATTATCACATACTTGGATGGATGTCTGAATGGATAGACTGGTGAATGGATTGGTGGGTGGTCAGATTCAATCGCTGAGTAGGTTTTATTGGAGAATTCTTTGTACTAGGCCCTAGGGGGGAAACGGTAGAGAAAAAAAAACAAATTCCTGCTCTCTAAGAGATATATTCTAAGAGAAAAGGCTGGCATTTAAATAAATAGGCATTTAATACAATGCCAAGTATGATTACTGCTACAGTCTAAGCTGAGCAGAGTAGACAGGCTGGTAAAAAATGAGAGGGAAAAACGACTTTAAATAGACTGGGTGGAAAGGAACTTGCTGAGATCTGAATAGAATAAAGAAGGGAGCCATGTGAACATTTTAAGGAACATTTTAAAGAAAAAAAATAACAGAGCAAAAGGGCAAAGGAATTCTGGGGTAGGAAGGTTAGGGGTGGGGATGGGACTACATGGGAATGCATTTCAAGATGGGGAAGGTCAAGCCCAGCTGCTGAAGGCCCGGAAGGTCACATGAGGAGTTAGTTACTCACCCCTAGGCTTAATGGGAAGCCACAGGAGGGGTCCAGAAGGGGAGCAAGGCACTGTGGAGAGCCATCTCCAGAGGATAATGGAGATGCAGAAATCAGTGAAGAGGTGGCTCACCACCAAGGGAGAGTTGATGGTTGCCTGGACACATTCATCTTCTGGTCAGCTTGCCTCTCTGCTTTGGATGCTCCCTGATGGAAAGCCATGCTTAACCATGGAAGATGTATGTTTCCCCTGGTCCTGATGCTGACTCTACAGGCATGACTAAGTGATAAACCCCATTCTGAGATGACAGTAGATTTTCAGTGAGATAACAGGGGGTTTCCAGTGAGATGACAGTGGGTTTCCAGTGAGATCGAGGTGGGTTTTCAGTGAGAGGACAATGGTTTTCCAGTGAGATGAGAGCCAGTTTCCAGTGAGAGGGCAGTGGGTTTCTTCAGAAGCTTCTCAAATGGAAAAGTTGCTGTAAATCTTTGTCTTGACCCTCAAGCAAACCAGGTTCTTACATTTCTATTTTCCCTTCCAGATGAATCCAGCTCGCCTCTGGGTCCCACGTGACTGAATTGGTAACTCTACCTATCTCAATGACTCCCAGGCTTCTCTGTCATTTGGCTCACACGGAGGCCAGGGAGTTCTTGGTTGGAGCTCAAGGAACAGTTCCTTGTCACTAGTGAGGTAACTCTTTCATTTCCCATGGTCTCCTGAGATCCAGTACGTCTCGTCCTGTGGAATTTTTAGGCAATAGAGAAATTTCAAGAATCCTGGATACCCCTTCTCTTAGGTACAGAGAGGATGTGACCCCAAAGGTGGTAGAGTTTCAGGCCAAAAGAGTTTAACCTTCCACGAGGCCTTGTAATTTCCTTCAACGAATAAAATAACTCTCAAAAGTTAATCTCTGACTCTAAAAGTCAAAATGGAAGTTGGGTCCACTTCAACCTGCCAGTGTTCTGTTTCTAGACTGATATAGATAAGGGAATGAGTTTGTCAGTTTGATACACTGTTTTCAGGGCTCTTCAGGGTACACTGAGGTTGATAGGGACATTGACCTGAGCTCTGTATAGCCTTCTTAGCAGAGTTATCCTGAGCAGAGTTGGGGTGCAGGCCAGAGTGTAAGGTAAGGACTGTGAGGTGGTTGGACATTATGTTATGTATGAGAACCACATAAAACAAGGATATTGTGGTCCTTTGCTGCCCCGGTAATCTTCTGATGAGGTGAGCAAAACACTCGGTGCTAAATAACAGGCAAAAATCAAAGTCAATAGCAGGGAGAAGTTCAGGTGTTCCTGGAGGCCACATCCAGGGAAGCCCAGAGTTATAGGAAAACAAAGGGTTTGCTTGAGACTCAGTCTCCTGGGAGCCGGCTATATATTAGGAACTCAAAAGGTCAGCGAGTAATTTGAAATCTGAGCTCCTTCCATTATCTATAGTCCTCTGGCTGTCCACAGTTGACCTCTGGGGTCAAGGTGAATTTTAAAAGTTCCCTCTTCTGGCTGTTTAAAAAAAAAAAAGAAAAAAAGGAAAAAAAAAGCCGCAGTAAAAACAGTGGTCACCAGGTGGCGCTGTTTTCATTTGGAAAACAGGAGAGGGACTTGGAAACTTAAGCATTTTGGCCAGACTCTGATCTCTGCCTAAGCTTGCCTTTATAGCTAATAAAGGGAAAGAGGGGCTTGCACAGTTTTCCTCCTTTAAATCCATCTCATCATGCTCTCTGCAGCTCCCGCTATGCCAAGCCCGTAGTATTTACTCCTTCTACAGTTGCAGTGCAAGCTATGCACCTGGAGGAGCATCTGCACTGTCCCAGGCGTCCCATGTAGGCAGAGAAAGAGCGCATGTGTTACTAGATGGCCAGAGAGCTCCTGAAGGCCGAGGGAAGGAAAACAAGAGGCCCTGTTTGCTTCTTCCGGATTCCCAGGATACAGGGCCTTAGATCCACCCCTGCAACCTTGTTTGTGAGAAACGCACTGTGGAGCGGGTTTTAAAAGAGTTATTTTTCCAAACTGTCCATCTGGAGGTGCTTAGCCCCCAAAACACACACCCAGAGGACAATAGCTTCACCAGAAGAATTTCAGACAGGGATAGACATCAGGGTGAGATAGGGATACGGAGGGTGAGAGAAAGCAGAAGGCAGTACAGCCCAGACCAGAGACAGGCCTGGTCTAGTCTGGTCTCGTCTGTCTGTCTGTCTGTCTGTCTGTCTGTCTGTCTACCTATCTACCTTTACTTTTTAATTGTGTGTGTGTGTGTGTGTGTTTGCATGCGCACACACTTTCTGCTCTGTGCGTGCACTTTTTGTGTGAATGTGGATACATCCGCTTGTGCAGGCCAGAGGAAGGCCTATGCTACTGTTCTTTAGGCTCGCGCCATCTTAGTTTTTTGAGACACGGCCTCTCACTCACTAAGGACCTGGCTGCCAGTGAGCTCCAGAGATTATCTTATGCCTGCTTCCCCAGACTCAGGATTTTGAGGATGAACCGCAATGCCTAGCTTTCATGGCTGAGTTCTGAGGATCAAACTCAGGACGTCATGCACGCGTGGCGGGCACGGGATGGACTGAGCCACCTCGTCTCTCCGACCCGAGATGCAGGCTTTTAAATGGCCCATCGCTTCGGCCTCCTGTACCGATTTTCTCCACTCTGAAATGACAGTGGGGGATACATTCAGTTCATTAGGAGAACATTGTCAACCCCAGCTGCACAGTCACAGGGCCTCACGCTTTTGAAAATGATCTTTCCCTTTATTCTTCCTTCCCTTGCCCGTCTGCTCACCCAGGCACTGCTCTGGCCCCTTCTGGAAGCCAACTTAATGAGCCCGTGCCCTCCTCCCCACTCAGCTCCTCATAGAGCCTTACAGCACTGTCCGTGTGTGTGCCAATTTCTCGCCTCATTCTGACCTCTTCCTGCACACAGGAATCAGGGGGGATGTGGTGAGTCAGGGAGGACAGGATAGCAGGGAGGCCACAGGAGAGGCCGGAGTAGATGAGAGGCAAATGCTGCGTTCAAGATAAAGGCAGTGCGAACAGTCAGCCAGCCCTTCCCGGTCCACCCAAGACCAAGGCTTACTTTTAACTTGACAGGGCCGGTGTAGAGCCTGTGTGTAGCGCTGTGCCAGGAGAGTGCAATGCTGTGGCTAGAACATCACTTGGTGGTCTGTCTCTGTGGCTTATAATTGTTAATGGTTGGGTCTCAGGGCTGGGACATGGCTCAGTCAATAAACTGCTTACCGCGCAGGCGCGAGGAATCCGTGTAAGAGCTGGGTGCTGTAGTCTGAACCTGGAAAAGCAGAGGCAAGAGGATGCAGCCGTGGCGCTCAGAGGCTAGCCACTCCAGATACGCTAGTGAGCTCCAGATAAATAGGAGATCCCGCACCCCTGAACAAAAGTAGAGAGCAACTGAGAAAAGACAGACCTCCGTTCTCCACATACGTGTGCCACATATGCCTGTGTACCTCCACATACATGTGCACAAACACATGAGAGCACACAAGTCAGGATCTCACGGATCCCAGGCTGACCTTTAACTTACTGTCTATCTGAGGGAACCTTGCCTTTCTGATCCCCCTGCCTCTACCTCCTCTCTAACCTCCTGGATAGGTGCACCATGGTGTCTGCTTGACATGGGACCAAACCCGGAGCCTTGTGCATGTTAGACATGCTGCCTACTGAGTCACATGACCAGTCCCTGCCTCTGTTGCTGTCAGGAGTGGGAGATGGTCTGATATGATTTCTTAATCTCTTTGGGCCACCTACCCGAGGCCTCACCTTCCTCTGAGCTCAGGCAGGGAATGTCGCATCTTCCTTCTGCTCCGTTCCACTTCCGCCTTCTCCTCATACTCTCCCTTTGTGTGGAGATCTGGACGACCATAGAGTCGCTTTGCAAGCCCAGTCAGACCTTGCGCTTCATTTGAGGGAAGTGTGAGCTTTCTGAGAGGTTTGATCAGAAATATGATTGAATGTGACTTTCCTATTAGGACAAATTCCTAACAGGCATGGTTATGACATCTGCACTCTGAGCACTGGGAGGCAGAGATAGAAAGGTTGCCACAATTTTGATGCCAGTTTGCGTTGTAGAGCAAGTTTCAGGCCAGCCATGGATACATAAATACTGCTCTTGTCTAAAATTCTACAAACAAAACCCCCTCACATTTCTACAATTTCATGTTCCAATAGGGGAGTATGTTATATTTGTATTTCCGCATATAAAGTTATCTGTATATGTAAACATATATATCATGTGTACATACACATGCACATACATAAAGTCGCAGAGACATTCTATCCGTATGATCTGAGAATAATTGGAGTCTGTATCTGCAGCCCCTTCTCCCTTGAAAGTGTGCTGCACGTAAGGCCCTGCTCCTCAATCCATTTTCTTTGGAAGTAGGAAATTCACCAGAGAGAGAAAAATGGAAGCCACATGCCCTTTGGGATTCTAGCACACTCCATTGCCTTCATGGATGTTTTGGCAGAAACATGTGACCGCCACCTTTCAGTTTTTATAGACAGGAGCACCAGGGAGATGTTTGAGGCAGCGAGAGGAAGACAGGAGCGGGAACATGAAACCCTATCAGGGCATGGGCTTATTAGATGGCAAGACGTACATCCTGCTCTGTCAGAATACTCAGGAAAGCAGGAGTCCGGCAGCGCACACGGGCGCGCGTGCGCACACACACACACACACACTCACACATATACACTTATACACACACACACACACACACACACACACACACACACACGGTGGCTCCTCACCATATACCGTGTGTCAAGAGGCAGCCTTCAGGGTTCATGAAATGTCCTGTGTGTGCTTAGAAGAGAGAGAATACAAGAGGTACGTTGCAAGGAGAGAGCAGGGCGTTCAGGTGGTGTGTGTGTGTGTGTGTGTGTGTGTGTGTGTGTGTGTGTGTGTGTGTATAAGTATATATGTGTGAGTATGTGTATATGTGTGTGTATTTGTATGTGTCTGTGTGTGTATGAGTGTGTATGTGTGAGTATATGTGTGTGTAGTTGTATGTGTGTCTGTGTGTGTATGCGTGTGTATGTGTATGTATATGTTGTGCATATGAATGCCAGTATGTATATGTTGCGATTTATGTACATGTATTCTAAGTAGAGTTTTTTCTACGAATAGCTCTAGTTGAAAATGGATTACTAAAGTTAGCCCAGTAATGATAACTGATTAAATACATAACTAGATAAAGTGATTTAAGTGTCCTGGGGAATCTATTCTGATTGAGGAGCTATGTAGGCACCATTGGCCAAACACACGGGAAATCTCCGTGTTCGGCTGTGCTTGTGATCTGAGCGGTCACCCACAGAACGTGGGCTGCAGCTTACTGGTGACATTGGGGTTGTCTCAAATGATCTTTTTGCAGGTGTCCTTTAAACCCCGGGAGCCTTGTTTGTGGTATCTCTCAATTCAGGAATGAAACCACACGTTATCCAACAAGCTTCACTTGGATTCAAGCACTCTGTAAATCCAGTTTGCACAGCACAGTACCTTTCTGTTTTTTGTTTTGTTTTTGTTTTCTTACTGTGATTTGTATCCACCCTGTATTGGACATCCACCCTGCAAGGCCTTTGTTGGGGTGCTATGTGAGGAACCCCTCTTTTGCCTCAACAGAAAAGTAGAGATACCTTGAGCAATGGCTTTAACGCAACTTCCATGTCTCCAGACTTTACTCTCATCCAACTGCTCCAATCTACTTCCCCCCCTGTAGTAATGGCTTGTGTTCCCTAAATGCTCAAACAGTGAAAGGCCCCCATGACTGTCCCCTCAAGCCATTCTTGGTGCAGTCTGAGGTCAGCCTCAGGCATCTTCTCCTCCATCACCTTTTCCGATAGACCTCAGCTTTATTGCTTCTCAGCCCACGGTACCCCACCCCTCAGGGCTCCTCCTTTTACCAATGTCATCCTTGTAACCAAGCAACTGAGATGACACGGTCATTCCTCAGAGGTGTGCAACCTCAGCAGAGAGAGACATGTGTGTGGTTGCTTGTTTTATGCTTTTAAAGAATTGCAGACCTGCTGTTCACGGAACTGGCTGCAAAAAAATACAGTAAACGATAGGGCAGTTTGTTCAGAAGATCCGTTTCCTCCACGGCGCTTTGCTGAAGTGTGATCCACACACACTGTCAAACTCAGTCTCGGTGGGAAATCTGGAGGCCTGGATAAATCTATAGGTAATGAATCTGTGGAGCACTGCAGCCATTGCCGGGACCCACACTTACACCATTGCCTTTACCCCTCAAGATCTCCTGAGCCCCTTGGTGATCCATACCTGTCCCCACCTCCAGTGAGACAAGTACTGCTTGGCTGTCCTCCTCTCTGCATTTGCCTGTTGGGACATTTCACTTGCACTGAGTCACTCTATAGATAGCCTTTGGTGCCTCTCCTTTTGCACTTGGCCAGCTGCTATTTGCTTGTGTGTACATACTTAACGTTGTACGTACGTGTGTAGGGGTGTGTGTGCCTGTGTACACACACTCATGCATGTTTGTGCATGGTTCCTTCATGGAGGCCAATATCAGATGTCTTTCTGCAGTAGCGTCCACTGAACAAGGTCTCATTGAATGTGGAATTTGTCAATTTAATCATGCTAACTAGCCACAACATCCAGAGCTCTCCATCTCAGTCTCCCCAGATGTGGACTACAGATGTGAGCTGTCTCTGCTAGTATTTTGGTAGCCTTTGGTGAGTCAGACTCAGGCAAGCACCTTACTGACTTAGCCTTGGCACCCTTTGGAAGGGTATCTGTATTGTGGCATGCGTTGGTGGACTGACCTCCACAGACATTGAAGACAGGGACTTGAATATTTGTCCAAGACAGAGTGTCGCATGCCTGCTGTGTGCCACACACCCATGGCCCATCTTTGAGTAAACAAAACCTTTCTTTGCCAGGACTGACGTATATCTCCCAGGGAAATAGCACGAAAGCGAGTTAGTAGACAAACAGAAAGGCAAGGCTTTGCTTACCTTGTGGGAGGTTGCAGCTAGAAGGTACTGTTGGGAGACGTCCTAGGGATACATAGAGAAACGTCTGCTTCTTCTTTTTTTTCTTTTTTCTTTTTTTCGGAGCTGGGGACCGAACCCAGGGCCTTGCGCTTGCTAGGCAAGCGCTCTACCACTGAGCTAAATCCTCAACCCCACGTCTGCTTCTTCTTAAGGCATTGCTTTAATTTCATCTCTGCTGCTGGGACAAACGCCCTGACAAAAAGCAGTGTAGTGAATGACGGGGTTTGTATGCTTCAATTCCAGGCTACACTCTGTTACTCTGGGTGAGCCAAGGCAGTGAATTAAAGGGTGACATCCACAGTCAAGAGAAGGGAGAGAATAAATTCATGTTGTCCCCCTTGTCTGTACTCAGCTAGCTCTCCCTCCCCTTGCTTACATAGTTCACAACCCCAGCCCTAGTGAATTGTGCCGCCCACAGTGGGCTTGGTCTTACCACCTCTATTAACAATCAAGTCAACCCTCCCCAGACACACCCACAGGTCAATCCGATGTAGAAAGCTCCTTAAGATTCTTATTTCTGATCACTCTAGGTTACATTGAATTGAAATTAACCAGCATAACTAATCCACTGTGTGGTCCTCTGGGCAACTTACAAATAGTCACACCCCTGAAGAGTCCTAATCCAAGGATGGACGAGTCATGAAAATCTACACGATTGAAACATAATCTAGTTTAGAGGCTTACTTGAGCCACTCATTCATATCCAATATCATCTCAGAGAGGGAATGGCTTCCTGTGGGACTCATGAAGGCTTCGTGAGTCTCATGGGCTCCATGAGCCTCCTCCACAAGGAAGACTAATAGATTCAATCCCATGAGGGCCTCATTTCTAACTGACCCAGTGGACATAGCTATATGATATCTGTCACTTAAATGGACAATAATTACAAGTATGCTAATATAAGAGGCAGCCCACAGACAGCTAGCGTGTTTGTGACCTGGGTGAGCATTAACGTCCTTGTTGGGTCTTGGTGATGCCTGGTAAGAAGAAATCCATCCAGGGCTTAGGTAAAATGCGTCTGCTCATCTTAAGGCAGGAAAGAGGAGGTACTCAGGTTATCAAACAGCTACGGAGTAGCTTTATGGGTCTGCAACAGGGAGACATCACATGATAGTAACTTGCAGCTCAAGTCTGCCAATGTCTTGCTCTGGGGCTTTGGCAGGCCATTTCACTAGCAATAATAATAATAATAATAATAATAATAATAATAATAATAATAATGGTGATGATGATGATGATGATAGATACAGCCTATGAAATGATTTCTGTATAGCCCTGATATTTTACACAAATTATTCATTTCCTCCTTATACCCAGCCTAGCATGTGGAAGCTTTATATATAAAAATGTATGTGTATATACAAACAAACATATTGTTATTGAAGAATAACATGACAGTAATTATAACAGCTTATTGTCATTCAAATCATCACAATTATATGTTATGTACACCGATCTAAGCACTTCACAAATATTCAGAGGTTTAATCGTATAGCAACTTGAGATGGTCTGTGGGATGATGTCACAAGTGAGACAGGTACAAGATAGAAGGAGGCCTGTCATTGGACGAGAAGGAAGGATGGGTGGGAGAAAAGTTTGAAGGAAGAGGAGGAGACGGGAATGGAAAGAGGGAGAGAGAGAAGGGACAGAGAGAGCAGTTGGTAGACAGCATGGCAGGTGACGTTAAGATTCCGCTCTGTGTATTTACAGGTTGTTATTAATGTTCTTAAGGGATGGATGGCACTGGGCTTTGTATGTTTAGGTGGGCAATTATACCTTATCAATTGCGTCAAAGGTTATTGTGTTGTGTGTTCTTTCATGTGTAGATTTAAGTGTAATGGAGTGTGGGGCAGCTGGTCTGGGCCATCACGGAGTTGGGATGTGTGTTTCTGGCAGGGAAACCTGCCTTGGGAACTAGATAGGTAGAGAGATTGCTGACGGCTCAGAGAGAGGCCTTTGGGATGGAGCAGAGCAGGTGAGAGGCTTTGCTGACTGAGACTTATCCAGCAGATAGCTTGGGGCACTGAGGTGCCGGACCGAGTGGGGGATAAAAGACAACCTTTTATTTTTTATAATTTTACAACAACAAAGGTCAATAGTATGACAACCCCCAGATTAGAATCCCTAGATTAGACTCAAGTCCAGATCTCTTTTTGCTGCCTTTCACTGTGACTCCTAGGACGAGGAGTGTTTAATAGCTGTTAGTTTGGTCTGAATCAGTAACTTCCTGTTTGGCAGATATGGAAACTCAGCCATGCTCTCGTCCCTCATAACTTGCCCAAGGCTACATAGATGTCCAGCCGAGGTGTAAACCTAGAGAGTTTGGATCCAGCCACTTCATCCTTTTGCTGTTTAGAATTCTTGCTTTCCTCTGCTGCAGCCCTAGGTCCCATGATGATCTTGAAGACTTTTTCTGGTTCTATAACAGAACTGCCTCACTGCAGTGATGAGCTGGCGGGGGAGGGGGTGGTGGTGATAAATTGAAAGCTGATATATATATATATATATATATATATATATATATATATGCCAAAAAGAGACACTTGGGAAGGATCATCTAGAATGTCTCACGTCTACACGTGGCTTACTGCTGTCTGGGTAGGTATAGAACCTTGTAGAAGGCCTGGCTAACAGAGGTGAGGAATTGAGGCAGGCCTTGAGGATTCTAACCATGTTAGAATCAGCACTTGCTGATCCGTCAAGATGTGAACAAAGGGTAGTCCCATGCCTTGTCTGTCATGAGGTGGTCTTCAGATGGCTTCAACTTCAAAGCAAAAGTGTGCGCCTACAGAGAGGTTATAGGCAGCACTTGCTTGGGTCGATATCCTGTCTTTGTTGGGGGTGTTTATATTCTTGCAAACCTAGATTGTTTTTTCCAGATGGGTGGTCAACAAATTCATGCACAAAGATATATGGTGTTCTGTTGGAATTTCACACAGAAGCTTCCTTAACAATGTCCTAGGTATATCGCTTCTCAGCCTTTTGTCTAAGATCAAGAGTAGTAACAATGTCCTAGGTAAAATAACAGGAAGTCAAGTCAATGGGTGTTGTCGCCTAGTCTCAGACCAGAGTTTATTCTATTACTTTGGTTTGCAGTCTCTACGGCTCAAAGATCTGGTTTACTTCTTCATTCAATTATCTGTCTTCTCCTGAAGAAACTTAGCTAAAGCCACCTTCAGTGTCTACAACCCTGGTTACAACTACAGACCCACAGTGTTTATCCATCACATTAGTGACTTATTGGTGGATGAGACATATACTTGTGTATTCAGCTTCCTCTCACTTCTGCTCCTGATCAATCCCTGCTAGGAAACCACTATTCATAAATGGAACTTTATAAAACAGGCCAAAGACGTCTTCATGTTCAGTATTTGCTCAGGCTATTTTCTCAGGAAAAATGACCTACACTAGCAGAATGTCTTAAAACATTTTTTTAGTGGGATGGGAGAGACAGCTCAGGGGTTAAGCGTCCTTGCTGCTCTGCCAGAGGACGGAGTTCTGTTTCCAGTATTCAGGTCGGGTGGCTCGAAGCTGTCTGTAACTTCAGCTCCAAGGGATCTGACACCCCTTTCTGGCCTCCATAAGACATACGCTCAGGATAAATACTCACACATAAAATGAAAATGAAGAACAAAGCAGTTTATCATTATGGGCTTTCCTCTTGTTCAGCATTGACACAACAATCCACAATATGAACGAACCGCCGTGTTCCCATCACCTTAGACTAGTGAAAGCTTTTTCATATAAACCATGTGGCCAGACTTCCTGATTACACACCAGCACATAGAACATGTATATAGAGAATACGAGTGTGTGTTCTACTTCATGCCCATACTCCAAAGCCCCAAATAGGATTGTGTTATTTTTCTACTGTGGCATAACCACTCATTACAAATACAGCAAGCAAGACAAACACAAGTACATGATTTCAGCAGTCCTAAGAGAAAGAATAGCTTTACTCTCTACCCTGCTCAGGGACTCAAGGAGCTGCAACCGAGGTACCCGAGGGAATGCGCTTTTTTTTGTACGGCTTTACCGGGGACCTACCAACTCTTGGCTCACTCACATGAAGGCAGAGTCAGCTTTTGTTTAGCTGTTAGCCTAGGGGATTCATTTTCTAGTTGGATTTTGGCCCAGGGTTGCTCTCAGTTTACAGACACTGCCATAGTTCTCTGTGATGTAGCCCCTCCCTCCACAGAATCCCCAGTCGGGCTCCTTACTTCTTCAATATGAAGAGGGAGAGCCCAATGCAGGGGTGTGGGTGACCCTGGCCTGGGGAGGCTGAGCAAGTGGTCAGCAGGTTCCAGGCTTGGGCTTCCTAGGGACACTGTCTTAAAAGAAACAAGCAGAGTGGTCTAGAAGCCATTCTAGGGGCACTATCTACATAGCCATCACGTTTGTCATAGTCTGTTGATTAGAAGGGAGTCATGTTGTATGCCTGTACTCAGGAGGAAGAAATTATATAAGAGTGTGACTCACAGTGACCTCTCCTAGGTATGTCTACAGGGTGTACAGAGTAAACGAAAGGTAGACCTAGATCTTACTAGATGCTGGCAGATTATAGGACCCAGGGGTCGGTCAATCTGCTTTCTACCAGTTGAGTAAGATGTCTGCTCTTATATCTCACTAGGTCCTGCATATTGATATATCTGTCTCACTAATGTAGACATCTATGGTTTATTTATGAGATTTTTTTTATCATGTTGATACAGAATAATCACAAGCTCACATCCAAGCCGTGAAACTGAACCTGGCATAGAACAGAGCCTGAGAAGTCTAAAGTCTGATGTGGTTTCATTAACAATGTCTTAGTTATGTGATCTTAGGGAATTTCTTAATACCCCTAAGTCTCAGTCTCCTTCTCTGTAACACGAGATAAAAACCACAGCAATATTGTTGAGTACTTGCAACTACTTAGTGCAAAAATGCAAGGGCATTGCCTAGACTGGTGCCTGGTAAATAGATGTGGACATACCAGATGCTCTGTGTGACTGTTGGGTCAGTAACATCAACATCCACATCAGCAGGTTCTTCCCCTCCTCCTCCTCCTCCTCCTCTTCCTCCTCCTCTTCCTCCTCCTCCTCCTTCTCCTCCTCCTCCTCCTCCTCCTCCTCCTCCTCCTCCTTCTTCTCCTTCTCCTCCTCCTCCTTTTCCTTTTCCTCCTCCTCCTCCTCTTCCTCTTCTTCCTCCTCCTCCTCTTCATCCTCCTCCTCCTTTTCCTTTTCCTCCTCCTCTTCCTCCTCCTCCTCCTCTTCCTCCTCCTCCTTTTCCTTTTCCTCCTCCTTTTCCTTTTCCTATTCCTCCTCCTCTTCCTCCTCTTCTTCCTCCTCCTCTTCCTCCTCCTCCTTTTCCTTTCCCTCTTCTTCCTCCTCCTCTTCCTCCTCCTCCTTTTCCTTTCCCTCCTCCTCCTCCTCCTCTTCCTTTTCCTCCTCCTCCTCTTCCTCCTCCTCTTCCTCCTCCTCCTTTTCCTCTTCCTCCTCTTCCTCCTCTTCTTCCTCCTCCGCTTCCTCCTCCCCCTCCTCCTCCTCCTCCTTCTTTTTCTTCTGGAGCAGCACCAATTTCTTCATCATCAGCAACAGTAGCAGCAGCAGGCTCTGCACCATGAAAAGTTCATGCATAGTGTAGTTCTCACCAGCAGGAGACTTCATGGTCCTGATTCTCTTGGTCTTTGAGGAGTCATAATGGGCCGGTGGCATGAAGATTATAGCTCAATGTAGCTATCTTTGGAGATAAATACACCCACGAGACCATCCATTCCATCAAGACTGGCACTCTCTCATCACCTCCCTAAGTTTATTCTTGCCATTAATTATTATTTTGTAATTATTGGTTTTTATGATTTGGTGCAAACACTTAGCATACTATCTACCCACCTAGAGAACTCAAAGGACACTCCAGAATATTTTGGAGTGCAAAAATTAAGCCTGTAAGCCAGATCCCAGAGTTTATTGGTCTTAAGTGATATTTTAGGTTAGATTTGTAAATACTTTTACATTCATTAATATTGGAAGTCCCTTTTCCTTTTGTTCAGGACTTGACTATTTTAAGCACACATCAAACACTGCTTTCCTAGTTTCTATTTGAAACTCTCTCAACTTCTGAGATTGTTCCTTTGGGGATCATTTCTATGACTGTTCAAAGCCGAGGAAGCCTCTTTTGCCATGTAGAATACCAGGGATCACAAGGACATCACCTGAGTGGAAACTTGGCTCTTAGTGCTTTATGGAAACTGCCCTTGGCCATGATTGATCATGCTCTCCTGTTGGGGGAGTTAGAGGGGAAGGATGCAGTCTAAGTGGGTTTCAATGGAGTAAAGTTTGAAAAAGAAACCCCTGATCTTTCTCCTTTACCATAGTAGTCTTTGAGAGTACCAGCCTGAATTAATCAATGGATTTGTTAGCCCATATTGCTTATTAATTTCATAGAAGAGATGCTTCTGACTAAGTTTGAGGACAGGTGAGAGGTACTTGTAATGGCATTCAAAACCTGAAAGTCATTCCTTTAGGTTTTATATGGGCAGGTGGTGATGCTGGGAAATGACCCAAAAATAGATTATTATGTCTGTCCATCATTATATCTATATTATCTACCTATCATCTGTCCAGGAAACCATCAGTCAACCTATTCATCCAGATACCACATCCATCTTTTATCTACCTACCTAAAATCTAAAATTCTCTATCAATAATCCATAATCCATTTGTCTGTTATCTACTTATCCATCTATATACTCATGAATTCATATATTTACCTATTCTCTATCTGTCTTAGATCTATATCCCTGTTACATTATATCTGTCCATCTATTTTTTTCTCATCCACTAATCCACACATCTACCTACCTAGTACATATTTATCTTATCTGTCATCTATGTATATATCTGTTTAATTATCTACCTATTCATCTACCCAATCATCAATCTATAATTCTTCCATCTAATATATACTCTATCTATCTATCTATCTATCTATCTATCTATCTATCTATCTATCTATCTACCTGTCTATCATCTATCTGTCTGTCTATCATATCTATGTATTATCTACCCACTATCTTGTTACCTACTCATCTAAAGAACAACCGAGAAACCACAAGATGATTATTGGACTTGGATACATGCTTTTTCAAATCTTGTTTCTTGATCATTTATTGGTAATCTAATCATGAAGAAAATGCCTTTGTCTCTTTTGTGATTCAGATATGTAGAATCGAAGCCTTGATTCAAATGGGCTCGATTTTGGATCCTGGGTTTTCTGTGACCTTCCTTAGCTTTGGTGAGTGACAACTTTTCAGTCATGAAGTCATAATTTACAGTTGACAAATGACTCTATGAGTAGTACAACCTCCTGACTTCAGGAATGAGAGACAGTGGGTGTGTAACAAGTGTGTGTACTGGCTCCATCCATGTGCGATAAGTGGGGAAGAACAGGCATCAGAGGAAAGGGTGGATTAGGTTAGAGAGGGTGACTAGGGAGGCCTCTCCTGAGAGGGACACTATCTCAGAAACTAGGGACATAGCCTATGAAGGAGATTGAGAAGACTGAGGTTCCAAGCATGGCGTCTGGGCTCAGAACTCCGTCCTGCTTTGCAGTGTCTTCTGTAATCTCTAGCTGTATTCTTCCAATAAGCACTCGAGTTTCAAGGCTAGCAGAGCAGAATTAGAGGCAAAGAACTATCACGTGGGAACCAAATGTTCAGCTCAGGAAAGGGATGTTGAGATTCCATAACCAGGCACTGTGATGGCAGAAGAATAAAACTCCCTATGGACATGTGTGTGTGTGTGTGTGTAACACATACATGTACATGCACATGCACAGGCACATGCACAGGCACACATACACACACATGCACATGCACTTGAATGCACACACAGGCACACACACTTGTTGGCTGGCAGGTCAGTTACAACACCCTACATTTCTGCTTTCTCTTGTTTTGAGGAATTAAGAGCTTGTTCTGAGGTTCCCTCCCCTCCCTCCCCTCCCCTCCCTCCCCTCCCTCCCCCCTGAACCCCGCCAAGAACTCTTTGCTCCATCTTCCAAGGAACATTTCCCTCCATCCTTTATTTCCAAGTTATACAGGCAGAGCACGCAATGCAAATTTCACTTAGAGCGTGTCTGAGGCCGAGTAGGCCTCGTGCTTTTCTAGTTTGCCTCTCTAATGGATTATTTTATTTCCATGTTTACACAGTGAAACAAAATCGATCCGGAGTTGTCCCATCCTCAGGACCACGTGGCTGACCAATCCCAAGAGAAGACCGCTTAAATTGCATGATTCATTGCTTGATGTGGAACAGAGCACTTAATTACAGTTTAATTATCTTTGCAGATGTGGAGCTCATGGTAATGTGGCCGGTGGTGGATAGCCACAGCAGCTGGGGCTCCCACAGTCTTTCTTGAGAGTGAACTTGCTGGTAACTGTCAGGTTTGCCCAAAGATAGCCTTCCAGATCCTATCAGCCGAGAACCTCATTGCTTTTAAATTGCAAAGCTTTTCTTATCATCCCAACTGTGAACAGGTCAGTGGGAATCAAAGGCAAAGTTAATGCCACCTTCTGAGGAGCAGTGAGTCACAGATGGCAACTCTCCTGGTTATTGGCTAGCCTCATCTCTTACCTGTGATGTCCTGAGCTATGTTTCCATTTGCAACTTAAAGCTTATGGTCTTGTCCTCTACGTCAGTTCAGTTGCAGCCTCTCCGCATGTTTACTGCAGAGGTGTTTGGGTTTCTCAGTCTATCACTCCTCCTCACAGAAAAAGCAAGGGTTAGGACCAGTTTTCATAGAAAAGAAGACACAGCAGCAGAAGCCTGGTATAAATGACATTGGTATCCGGCTGCCTTTGGCTAATAGGGTAACACAGCCTATCGGAGAGATGAGCTGAGGGGTGGCATGCCCTTGGTGGTACCTGGGTCACACTGATACCTACCATGTTATCTGTAGCATGCCGTGAGAGCACAATGGGGCCATCAGGAGAGAAGACACGTATTGGAGAGAAAGTTACAAGTTCTTTGTCAGCTGTTGATGCAAGTAAAGTTCCCTCAGCTGGAGAGGAACTTGTCCCTGGGACTTCTGTTAGGAGGGTACCATAAATTGGAGGCAGGGACAAAAGCCTCTAAATGAGTCTCCAAGATAGAGAGAAGATGGTTTAAGATAGGCAGACTCAGGAAGATGTTGTAAAACATGATAGAACTGCTGTCAAAATGGCTTCTTCAGCTTCCATATTCGGTACTTAAGTCCCTGGCTTTGATGGCTGGCATCTACTTCATGACTTATGTTCTGAGACTTGGTGCAGACGATCAGTGTTCAGAGAGCAGTTGCTGTACATGGCTGGTGTGCTCATCTGCATCGTGAAACGTTAACTTCCTATTACGTTCTTTGCACAAATCTGTATCCAACTGGACTTATGTGGATACCAATCTAGGTTCGCTTAAATAAGAAGTAAAAATGTAGAAACCTTGACAGCTGCCCAGTGAGTGAGGCCAAGTTCTGGAATCTCTCTTTTTGTGCTGATAATTCCTGAATCTTCACCAGACTCTCGGTTTTGAAGAGAGAGAGACACCCCAGGGAAGCAGGGCTTGGCTCTGTGCTCCCGTTTTTACTTCTTCTTTGTCCCAGAGATGGTCTGTTGATATAAAGATGCCACCCACATTGCTAGGACAATCATTTAAAGTGGGTGGCTTGCATAGCTGGCACAGGACACACTGGAACAATTTGGGTATGGCCCATTGTATTAATTTGTCACTGTTGTTATAAGAAAAAGAGAACAAACCATGAATTTAATGACTTAACGTGTTTTATTAAATTCTAGAATTCAAATCTAGAATCAAATTTCACGGGACTGTTTTTCTGGATCTTCTAGGGAAGAGTCACAGTTCTTGCCTCTCCTGAGACTTTGATGCCACTGAAATCCCTGGCTTGTGGCAAGCCATTAGCCTTAAGCGCATATATATATATATATATATATATATATATATATATATATATATATATATATGCCATTAGCCTTAAGCGCATATATATATATATATATATATATATATATATGACCTTTAGTCTGTCTTAATTTACTAGTCTACACATGTGTTTTATCTTCAGATCACATATAATGTGATGGATGCATATGTTTTGGGATTCAGATATAGAGATAATCTGGGGACAAGGTGGTTTTTCAGGATCTTGCAAACAGTATGACAAAAGGAGGACCAGCCTCTCTTTTCTGGGAATCTCCATACCGCAGATCATTGGGTTCACAAGTTTTTGTAGAAGTTACCAGAACTGTCCAAGGTTATTCTAAAACCAACACTCAGTCACAGTCATTTGGTTTATTTTCCTTCATTTCATAATTTATAAACTTTATATTTCCAATTTCAGAGCCTTTCAGCAAAGTTAACCTTGAAAAACTAGGCTACAACTCGAGACAGGTATCAGAAGATGCTGAATACAAATGCTTGGGCCTCTAACTTCCCTTCTGTATAGAAGCAGACTTTGCTTATGGGGGCCTATGACTAGTCTGTGTTTTCCTTCTGTTTGAAAACCAGAAACAAAACCACTCCCTTTGTCGAATTCTTGCTCCATTTCTTAGCTCTGTCTGCCTCAGGAGGCCAGAGCTGGTCTCATTGTTTCTGTGGCCTCTGCTTACTTCCTTCTTTCCAATTCCAAGAGCCCATGAACAACTTGGAGTCTGTTTTCTAGAGAGGAGAAAGAGCTGGAGTACTGTGAGACTGAGCTGTGCTGCTGGGTCATGATGCTTTCACCACTGGGCTAGCCTGGCATTGCAGAGAAATGTGTCAGCTGTCTCTGTGCTCTATGTTGTTACCTGGTAATAGTGAATGCAATGGAGACCTGGAAGCATTACTTCACCAAGGTGTGTGGATTGATCATGATGGTTTGGCCACAGAAAGGATGCTCCAGGAATGTTTCCTGTAACTAGGAAGTTACCCTGACAAATGCCAGTATTCAGTTCAGATTCCTTTCAGAAAAGAAACACTCTTCAATGCCCTTTTGTCCCTCCCTCCCTTCCTTCTTTCTTTCCTTCCTCTCTTCTTCCCATCCTTCTATATTGCCTTTCTTCTTTGCTTCCCCTTCCTCCCCTTCTCTTCCTCCTCCAGTTTATCTTCTTACCTTTTTTTTTTTTTTTTGGTTCTTTTTTTCGGAGCTGGGGACCGAACCCAGGGCCTTGCGCTTCCTAGGCAAGCGCTCTACCACTGAGCTAAATCCCCAACCCCTATCTTCTTATCTTTTAAAACACAGTCTGGAAATTGAAACAAAACAAAACAAATGTGTCTGTACCATCAAGTTTCCTGTCAAGTTGACTCAAGCTAGAATCCTTGGAGAGAAGGGAACTTCCATGAATCAGGCCACAGGCAAGCCCGTAGGGCGTTTTCTCAATTAGCGATGGATGGGGGAGGGCCCATCCAACTGTGCATAGTTCCACCCCTGGTGGGAGTGGGGGTTTGTCCCAGGTCTTTAAGAAAGCAGGCTGAGCAAGCCATGATGAGCAAGCCAGTAAGCAGCACCCCTCCATGGCCTCTGCATCAGCTCCTGCCTCCAGGTTCCTGCCCTGTTTGCGTTCCTGTCTTGACTTCCTTAGACGATGAACAGCGCTGTGGAAGTGGAGGTGAAATAAACCCTTTCCTCACCAACTTGCTTTTGGTCATGGTGTTTCACCACAGCAATAGAATCCCCAAGGCACTGTCTTGGCTTTGGCTTCTTATAGTGGCCCCATAGCCAGTTGAAGACATTTTAGGGAGTCCCTTTCCCTCACTTATCTTCTTGCTGCTGGTCCTCTCCCACTTGGATGGATTACTGTAGGCAACACTTCCTCCTTGGAGTGAAAGGTTGGTGAGCACATACCCTTTAGGACTTTTCTCCCCCATTTCCTCCATATTTCTTGCCACATGAGGGATCACATCTCAATATTTGTCGAAAAGTGAGAGTTGGTGCCTTTTGCTCTAATGTGTCTTTTAATATTTCACCACTCACTTGTTAGCTGCAAATTTGCTTGCCCTCATATGCTTATGAGTTGAATAACTGTGGTAGGTGATTGTGTGTGTGTGTGTGTGTGTGTGTGTGTGTGTGTGTGCGCGCGCGCGCACTCCTCTGAACTCCAGCTCTGCTCTCTCACGGAGAAGGTATCTATATGGTTAAAATGAACTTTGTAGATGCAATTAGGGTGCTAAGGATCTGACTTTAAGATAAGAGGTTATTTGTGATTATCAAGGTGAATCCCATGATGTAATCATGTTAGCCTTTAAGAGCAGAGCTTTTCTTCGCCTGAAAGCAGAAGGAGAAATCAAAGGAATTGTGAGCAAGGCTGGTTAGGGCCACTGATAAGGGCTTGAAAATGGGCTGGGGTGTCTCTGGGTTAAGGAATGAGGACAGCTTCCAAAAACCGAGATTCTTTAATGGAACCTCCAGAAAAGAGGCCAGGGTAGCTGATAACTTGGGTCTGTCTTGGATAACTCAGCTAAGCCCAGTGAGAATGCTGACCTTCAATTCTAAGGGACAGTAAATGCACGTGGTTTTAAAGCCACTGTGTTTGTAGTCATTTGTAGCAGTAACGATGCAAATAGGATAAGGGCACAGCTGAGGGAGTAAGGCAGGCGAGCATAAGGAATAGCTTAGCAACCTGAGACTCTGCTTGGTTTGGGCTACGTGCACCCCTCTAACAATGCATTTTCAGTCAAGTATCTCCATCTGCATGCAAAATTTAACACTCATGCTTCTCTGAACAATATACCCAGAGCTGTGTTAGTGGTGTAGGACCTCCACCTGCATCCAGTTGTGTGCACATCCTTCTCCAAAGAATGGAATATGTTTCTCCTCTCATTCACATCATAAGATGCAGACAGAGTCTATTCAATTGCACTCTAGTTACATGTGAGTAGGTACTAAACTTGGCTAGACTGGTTTAGGGTAAGTGTACAATAATGCAAACTTGGTCTTCTTGATGAACATTTAGGATTTATCCTCTATTTACCAGCCTAAAAATGACTGGGTGTGTAGATGATTCCTCTCAATTGCAGACATGCATGAGAGCCAAGACTTACAAACTGTCTTGCAAGCCCACCAATTCAAAGGTACAACTGCCCATAAGCCTTACATTAATGACCAGACTCCCCCTGCTTTTGAACCCCATTGAAAGCAAGCCTCAAACAATAACTGGTACCTGGAGTCCCTTCCCTCACGGGGCTTGCCCTCACTCCTGACAACGCATTCATTTCTGACCAACACTGTCACTCTTCCTTGTATAACAGTCCCTTCAGCTTTGCACACCTGAGTGTGCTCATTTTAATTCCCTAAATAAGATACGAAGAACATGGAAACCAAGGCAATGGGAAGACACGGGACATATTGGCTATCCCAGACAAGCCACCAGTGATGCCCTTTCCACAGTTACTGATCCTGGTTGGCTATCACTCACTGTTCCTCCTGTCACTCCAACTGTGGTTCTCACCCTCATGTGTCCCTGATCATCCACATTTTAAAATCCATGGTGTCCCTAAGTATTGTACATGTCGGAACATGCTCTCACTGACCTGGGTTGCTTCTCTTGGTTCTTTTACCACCTATTGTCTACTGCAGTGTAAACTTGAGGGATGAAAATGGCCTGGGGTCCAACTTGGAGTGATCATAGGAGTTGAGGATTGCAAATGGTGAATGAAGCTGAGCGAATTACAGCGACAGGAAGAGGGAGGGATGGACAGTGACAGACAGCAGAAGGACCACAAGGCTCAGCAGACACAAGCAAGAACCACCCTGTACAGTGGAGAGGGAAGCTTCAGATGTTGGCTCTAAATCTGTGTTCTTTTTGCCTTTGGATGATTTTTCTTCCCTTACCCCCGGGATCCCCACAGTTATGCCAGACAGTGTATAAAGATGTAAATTAGAATATAACACGAAAGGTGATTATCCTTCCCACTAAAGCAGATAATTGGAGATGGACTGCAATAGATACTGTGTCTTCTGTTTCTAAATATCTGATCATGGTGGTGCACCTTACTGGGTCTAGAGTGGCTGCTGAGATGTGGTGCATTCCTCCTGTGTCTAGATGATTCTGTTTATTTGTGTACGTTTCTATATCACACAAGCCACCTGGGTCCAGAAGGCCAATGGTTAACATTAACTGAATTATTTTGAGCTTTTTTTCCTGGACTGTCTTCCATTTTCACGTTGCTTTCCTCCCTGGTATGTGTCTCCGGGCATCAATGGGAGAGCAAGCACGTGCGGCTTCCATGAGTTTCTCTGGAGCTTGGGGAAGAAGTGGCCAGCACCGAGTGAGGCTAATGCATCAGTAATTTGCCATGAGCCCCCCAAATGGCAATACACTGCAGAAACGACTTCTGTAAGCTCCACAATCACAGAATAATTTATAAATATGATCAATCATTCAATATTCCAATTACTGAAGAAGAGACACACAGAGACATTTGAGGGAAATTAAAATTCTTCCCAAGCTCTAACCAGTTATCAGTTGTCTGTGCCACTGTTCAAGTGAGAAATACGCAGGGGACTGTTTCTACATATCAGCCAGTATAATTGGTTTCCTGCTTCTCTCCACATCCCTGCAAATAGGCTGACGCCTCTCCCCCATTTCCAGCCAACTTCTCTTTACACCACACTGCCTGTGCTCTGTCACTAGCTTATGGAGACAATATGAGTTGACCGGTTGGTACTGGATAAACCAGTCAAGGGTCTCTTCCCTGGCCTGGAGAATAACACTTCTCCTACTCTCCTCATTCTCCTGGTAGCCCATAATTCTCCATCTGCCATGCATGCCCTGTGTGCTTTCCCTCTTCTGTGTTAGAATGCCCATGTGATAACATGTATACATATAATAGCAATAAAAGAAGAAAGAACCTGTTAATTTGAGAAAGAGCAAGGGGTGCATACATGGAAGGGGCTGGAGGGGTTGGAGGAAGGGAAAAGGTGGATAATATAATTATAATTTCAAAGCAATTAAAAATTATAAAGAAAATATTTGTATATGGCATGTCTGTTATATTCATAAAGTTTTCTTGGGTGCTGCAGTGGCTGTCCTGGGCTGGCTTTCCCTTACTCACGGGGATCTTCAGTTTTCTCCATGCTTGTACAAACCTGTCACTGCTCTGGGTCACAGGCTGTCCAGTAGGTTTGTTTCTCTGGAAGGGTATCGGCAGGTGCTAAGCCACCTCTCCAGGTCCTACAATGTAATTTGTAAAATTCCACCACCCCCTAGCACAGAATGAGTAGATGTTCTCCTCTCTTGCTAAATTTCAGCATAGCTAACTTTAACAAGATGGACAAGTCATTCAGAAACTTTGAACGTTTCTGTAGCTAACATTGGTTCATTCCAGGAAGAAAAACAGAGAGATTCAGACATAGAGATTTGTCCTTCTGAGAGCGAGAATAAGCCAGGAGTGTTTCTCAGTTTCCTATTCAACCCCTTCACAGCCCACAAATCCAAGGTCAAAGGCTAGTTGGTGGGGTGGGTGGGAAAATAGAGTGCCTGTGTTATAGAATCAGCTGTGTGCAAAGGTTCACCAAGAGAAGGCTGATGCCTCTCAAGAGTCATCCTTATACTCGATTTTACACAATGTGTCTGTGTGTACATGCACGTGCGTGTATGTGTCTTAGTTTGGGTTCCATTGGTGTGAGGGGACACCTTGACCAAGGCAACCCTTGTGAAGGAGAACATTTAATTGGGGCTGGTTTAAAGGTTCAGGGGTTCAGTCCATTATATCCTGAAGGATGGCAGCATCCAGGCAGGCAAACATGGCACTGGTGCAGCTGAGACTTCTACATCTTGGTTTGAAGGCAAACAGGAGAATACTGGCTCCCACGTGGCTGGTAGGAGGGTCTCCAAGCCCACCCTCATAGTGACACACTTCCTCCAACAAGGCCACACCTCCTAATAGTGCCACTCCCTGGGTTAAGCATATTCAAACCATCACTATTCTACTCCCTGGCCCCCAAAGGCTTGTTCAAACACATGGGTCTATGGGGACCATACCTAGCCATAGCATAATGCAAAATACATTCAGTCCAACTTCAAAAGTCCCATCATCTATATAACAATCTCAACAATGTTAAAATTCCAAAGTTCAAAGTGTCTTCTGAGAGTCATTCAATCTCTATACTGTGATTCCTTAAGAAATCAAGTAGATAACTTACCTCTAGCATCAGGCAAAATATACATTACCATTCCAAAACGTCATGGTGTGGAAATTCTGGACCAAAGCAAGACTAAAACTCACCTGGCAAACAACCCCGAATCTCTAGGTCTGATGTCAAAGTGCTCTTCAGATTTCCAGCTTTTTCCAGCTTTGATGACTGCAACAAACTTCCTTCTTTTGGGCTGTTTCCATTCCCTGTTAGCAGCTTTCCACAGTAGGTATCCATGGCTCTGACATCTTGAACATCTTGAGGTCTCCAAGGCAACTTCAGCTCCACAGCTTCGTTTTCTATAGTCTGGGTTCCACACATGATCTTCTGGGCTCCTCCAAAGGGTTTGAGTCACATCTTCAGCTCTCTCCTCTGTACACTCCAAGCATATTTAAACCACCACAATATGCTTGTGGACTCCAGAGTCAACCTCCAGACTGTTTCTGAAGTTCTAGATCCCTTGTGTTTTGAGACAAGGTCTTTCTTACTGGCCAAGGTGACTAGGCTGTCCTAGAATGCTGTTGTGATCTGCCTTTCCTCAGCTCTTGAGTTACAAATGTGTGCCTCTACCACGCTGGCACTATGTCCATGGAGAGATGGCTCAGTGGTTAAGAGCACTGGCTGCTCTTACAGAGGACCTGTTACACTGTCTCTGTAACTGCAGTTCTTGGGGATTCAATGCCTCTTCAGACCTTCACAGATATTGCATGCATGTGGTGGAGAGACATACATTCATCCACATAGAGGGAAAATAAATTAATTTTTAAAAAGCTCATAACCACCCCAGCCACTGTAAGGAGAGATGAGTAACTTTAACTAACATATGTTGACTATCTAGACTTACAGGAAAAGGGCATGGCTAAAGCACATGTTAGGAGTTTTGTGACCTAAAGGAACATGTTTAGATGGACTCAGGGTTGCAATGCCTTAATGCTTGTTAAAAAACAACAACAACAACAACAACAACAACAACAAAAAAAAACAGAAAGGGGGAGCGTGCTGTACAGAAAATGAATTATCAGGAAGTGGAGCGTGAACTCAGGGCATGACAAGATGCTGCATGGCCACAGAGCCTTTCAACCTTCGTTTTCTGTCCGCCATCTTTAAGCAGAAGTCTCATCTTTAAGCTGGAAGTGCCACGCGCTCACCTTTGGTGCTCATTACTTTACGCCAACGCTGCACACAGTAGGGTCACCTGGGGACTTCAGCTGAGGAATTGCCTCCAATGAGAAGGGCTTGTAGACACGACTGGGGGATGGTGATTGATGACTGACATGAGAAGGCTCAGCCCACTGTGGGTGGTGCCACCTCTAGGCAGGTGGGCCCGAGTAGGATAAGACAGCAGACTGTACGACCAGGGAGCAAGCCAGTACACGGCCTTCCTCCGTGGCCTTTGGGACAGGTGTGGTCTCCAGGTTCCTGCCCTGTTGGAGTCCCTGCCTTGACTTCTCTTGATGATGAAGCATGAACAGACGTGTAAGCCAAAAAAGTTTCTTCTTTTCCCCAAGTTGTTTTTGGTCAGTGTTTTACTGCAGTAACAAGAATCTAATGAAGATCCTTGTAAGGGGAAAATTCGAGATATATCTTTAAAGTGAAAATAGTCGGAGGGGAAGGTGTGGGGAGGTAGCAAACTTTCTGTAACTTCTTGGAGTGTGGATGTTTTTGGCTTTGGAAACCTTGTGCTTTCTCCTACATGATTCAGTTCGCTACAGCAGCACAAAGCAGACTCAGGCAGCTGATAAATGATCAAGGTTGGCCTTGTTCCCCCAGACGCACAGATGCTGAAATTGGTTTTCACATATCATGCAATGTTTCTGTACTCTAGGTATTTTTAATTGTTTAAGCATACCAACATGCAATTTTATTTTTGATTTTATAGAGACACACGATTGGTCAGTTTGGTCTGTGGGCCACACTTTGGTGATCCTAAGATTCAGACTCCATTTAATTATAGTTAATGGACTGATACCATCCTTTCTGCTAAATACAGAACACAGAGATGCGGTTAAAGAACTATCAATCCACAGCAGATGGTGTTGGCCTAGTGAGGGATCAGATTCAGAGACAAACCTGCGACAAATTTTTGTTTTTGGTTTTTCTTTTAAAATGGTAAATTGTCATTTTGGGAAACCATAAGCCAGAATGTTGGAGATCAATCAATGGAAATATTGGAACACATTATTAAATAAGCATGTGCAGTAAAGGTTGATTACTCTCAAGTGAAAGTTAACAAAAATAAATATCAAACTTTAAAAAAAGTGGCAGATTCCATTATTAAAACAGATGGCCAACATGGACATGGTTGGAGATTGCAATAAAATAGTTGGCACAGAAAATTTTCAGCCTATACTAAGGAAATGAGTAAGTTGGCTACATAACGTACAATTATTATATCCAGGGCTGTGATTTCTTTGCTAATGGCCAGCTGTTAATAATGGCTCTGTAGTAGGTGGGCTGGACCAGGTAAGTCCTCCTGCTTTATGATGTCAGTATTAACATGGATGTCAACTGCAGTATTCAAAATTGCCTGTTGTTGACCATCCACTCAAATACTAAAGTCATATTCAAGTTTTCCAGTGAATGAGCTTAGCAAGGACTTCTAAAGGAGTGAATTAAAAATGTCACAGATTACAAATTTATGGATCTACCCCATAAAAACAACGGTACAAACTGGGTATAAAAACAAAAGTTGAACTACCCAAAGACTATACATGGACTGGCCCTGGACTCTGACCTCATAGGTAGCGATGAATAGCCTAGTAAGAGCACCAGTGGAAGGGGAAGCCCTGGGTCCTGCCAAGTCTGAACCCCCAGTGAACAGGATTCTTGTGGGGAAGGAGGTAATGGGGGGAGGATTGGGAGGGGGAACACCCATATAGAATGGGAGGGGGAGGGGTTAGGGGGTGTTGGCATGGAAACTGGGAAAGGGAATAACATTTGAAATGTAAATAAGAAATACCCAATTTAATAAAGATGGAGAAACAAAACAAAACAAAACAAAACAAAAGGTTCAGCTATACCAAAGTATCCTCTTTATTGACAAATACGCAAGACAAGACAGGATCTTCACTGCTTTTGTTCTCTCTTTCTCTCCCTCTCTCTCCTCCCCCCTGGGGTTAATTTATGCATACTTAATCATTTTGTAAGCAATGGTTAGCAGTTTGGTTAGCCACAAACTCAGTTAGCCATGGGTTTGCCCTTCGTTTCTGGAGGAGAGCTTTGTGATTCCCTTTTCTATTCCAACTCTTTCTGCAGTTACAGATGCTGCAGTAGGCTGGGAGATGGACTCATTAGTGAGTTAGGAATTTTCCTTATCACACTGACAACTTGGAAATATTCTTGGTAACCATTTTTCCTCATGAGATCATGTTCTTGGGCAGCTTGGTTGGGTCAGACTTTTACAAATTGCTGGACTCCTCCTAATGGGCCATCTGCAGTTCTGAGTATTTAGCCAGGCTCTCCATCTGTATATTAAATTGACCAAGACATCAATGTAGCAGGCAATAGGGCTTGACAGCACACGCCATACCAATGATGGCCAGAATATTAAACAACTTAGGATCTTCTCCTGGAGTTCTTCATAACTCCCTGGCACATTATGCAAACCACCGGCCTCTCTGGAGCTAAAGTTTTGGTTTCCTTACCTTTGTTGATGTCTTTGTCATTGTGGTACCTACCCTAGAGTCACAATAGTCTTACCAAATGCATCGTGATCCTGGACCTACTGTGAAAAGAGTTTCTGTTTTGATGGGAAAGTCCTCCTGCCACTATGCTTTTTCTTGCTGGGTATGAACATCCTCAGGGTCTTTCTACACATGGATAATGACCCCAAAGTGGACACATCTGCATAGGACTTGGAACACCTTTGTTTTTCTCTGTCCTGTACCATCATCCCAATCTTGCTCACATAGGTGATTTCCAAAAGGTAGGGTTTTCTGTTTTTGCTTTTTTTTTTTTTTTTTGTTCTGATTGGCCATGTCATTAGATATACCTAGCGAGTCCTGAGAACTGGTTGATATTTTAATATTATTGTTTTCTGATATTTCTAGACCTACTGGGTTAAACTGTAAGATATGCCAAGCTTAGTCCCTCACGATCTCCTCTTATAATGGTCATTCTAAAATCTGAAGGCTTGCATCCAGAAAATCATCATAATTAGCATGACATGAAAATCGATAACGCAGAGTTGCACCTTCCACAAGGCAGGAAGGTCCATCTGTGCATCGTAGGAGGACAGGTTTTGAGTCTGAGAATGATTACTGACAACGCCAAATTTCCATTTTAGCTTCTGTGCAACATCTCTGCAATTCAACATGGAAGCCATTCTTCATGGGCTTCTTATTTGGGGGCCTGCCAATCACCACTGAATAAAGTCTCCAGACACCATTCTCATTTTCCATCAGGACCCTTCTCTGCGTACTTCTCTTCTCTGTGTTCCTTTATTCACTCACTCTGTAGCTATTTAGTCTAAATAGAAGCAGCCCCTTTAGAAAGGAAACTTTTAAGACCCTGGGAATAAATTAAACTTACAAGGTTCAAGAAACCAACCAACCAACCAACTAACCAACCAGCCAACCAACCAAGTCCTTGGAAGTTTCTCAAACTTACATGGTTAACAAGCCCTCCTACAGGTGATACAAACAATATTGGGGAAGGGAGATTCTCTGGCTGGTCCTGATGCATGGCAAGTTGAGCAGAGAGCTCCAGGGATGTACTTTTGTGAACTGTCACTCATGTTGCCATTGGCAATTTAAGTCCTCCCATCCTATAGGTAACCCCTCATGAATGCCCCCCCAATAGGATCCAAGTTAGCACTGGTTCACTAGGCTAGCCTTGAGTTGATCGATTTCTGTGGTCTCTCTTGGTGTTTTATCTAAGGGAGTGACATTTGTCCTTTTCCGTTCCCCAGTGGATCCACTTTTGTGTTTCCTTCCCGCCGCATCTACCACAGCTACTTGGTGCTATCCATCATTGCCGTGCACTCCTGGAAGCAGAGCCATATGCTGCGTCTGTCTGCCAGATGTGTGCAGATGCCAGTGTGTATAAAGTACAAGAGACATTTAGCGACAATTTTTTAAATGATTCAGTAACTTTGACTTGGGACACTTGGTTCTAATCCAAAAAGGATTTTCCTCCTTCACACGAGACCGGAGGTCCTTCCTGACCTGCCCAACATGTCTGCTTCTCTGCACACACTGGTTGCTCAGGATGTGTGTTTTGTCTATGCGTGCCATGAGATTGTGCCTGGTGACCGGCCCAGTGTCATTCTTAAGTTTAATCAAAGAGAGCTCTGTTTAATACAACACTTGCTAACTGCAGTCACACATGGTGGCAATAACACTCAGAGAGGAACCTGGATGATGCGCTGCTCTTCTCAAGCGATCAAACCTGGCTCCAAAGAACAACACAAGGACTCCCTACTCCAAAAGCAAAGGCTGTGTTTACTAGCGCTGCTCATGTGAGCTTCTTTCTGAACTCCGAATCTTTCCTGTCCACTGTGGTCATGCTCAGGGTACTGTCCTCCTGAAGACTGAGCTAGGGATTAGATGACAGAGCAGACAGTGTCACATGGTTTCCCTCTGTTAATCAGATCATTCATATTTTATATTTGCCAGTTGCTTGGAATGTCTTTGTTGGGAAGAAGTTACTCGTTGGAAGGAGTCAGGCTGATGCTGAAAGGCTTCTTTTACAATTTAGGCACGCAGTGGGAAGATTTATAATGTATTTTCTTTTTGACTCCTTCCAGCCGCCTGGAGCAAACATTCATCTTCCATTTCCTTTAATGGGATCTGACTCGTGACATCATGTTCAGAGAGGCTGCAGTTTAATGGTTGAGTTTTCTCTCTAGCATATATACATCCATTATGCAGGGGCTCCAGGACTCCATTTATTTTATTCTACTGTTTAGGACTACAGATGCCAAGTACACGGGGGGCTTCCCTCTCTTAAGGCCTCATTGAGAGGAGGCCGAGGCATATCATAAACAAACACACTACGTGGCGTACATTCTGGTGCTCGGCTTGCACAAGCATGGCTTCTTCTTACAGTTGAGTCCTGCACCCGGATGCCAACGGTATTTATCTTCATTAAAGTCTCCAGAACAACTGCCCAAGCCAGGTGCTCACAATCTGCATATTTGCCTGGAGGGAGACTCTCCTCAACCCTGAGGTTTCTGGAAGGGAGTTTTAATGTTTGAAGCCCCTTACATAAAACGTTGGGCATGGATGTGAATGTAAGCTGGTGTTGAGTGGCACAGAGAATTGTAACTTATCATGTGCTTCCCAGAGGGAGCTGCAGAAGGGCTGACCACGTACCGGACAAACCAGTGACCATCTGAGGGTCTTGAGCAGAATGACCTTCAGAATGTATGACTGTGAGGTTTAGATCTTACGGTTTAGTGAGGGAAGCATCTAGACCTTACTAGGAAGATGGACGTTAGGTTCTTTTGACTTTAAGGAGTCAGGATGACAAGCGCAAGGACATTGGCTAGTACCTTTATTCCTAATTCACTCTAGCAGAGACACAGCATTGCGTTTTCGCTGTCTCATTTCCAGAGAGGAAATGACTAGCGCCAAACCTGATGTTTTCACATCTCTATAATACCAGACTGCTCACCATACCACATACTGAACTGACTGCAGCATAGACAGATAGGTACAGTCGGGGGGGGGGGGAACAAAACAACAACAACAACAACAACATCAACAACAACATCAACAACAACCCCCATTTCATTCTTTACTGCATGATTTCTGAAAGCTAGACTGTATCCCCCGCCCCCAAGCCTCCCAGCCACCGTGTGGTGTGTGTGTGTGTGTGTGTGTGTGTGTGTGTGTGTGTGTGTGTGTGTGTGATCAACCTATGAGGGACCGTACTCTTAACTAAAACTGACTCTCCATTCTTCCAACGCTATTAACTTCCCGTAATTCCTCATTTAGGAGCAGAGGCTTATAAGCACTTTCCCCTCTATGGTAAAACACTAACCGGTTTGACCCTATGTAGATCTTGTGCAGGCAACCACAGCTCCAGTAAGTTCATGACTACTGTAGCCTCGTCATGTCCAAAGACACTACTTAGTTCAAGTTCTTCCCCGAACTGGCTCTTAAAATGTTTCTGTCCCAATCTTTCGTGACAGTTCCTGAGCCTTGAGGTAGAGGCTTAAACCTACATCCCAGTTCTGCTGGACACCCTTCTGACATTCACTCTCTGAACTGTGACGAGTTAGAAGTTGAATTCCTCTTCTTTATCGTGGATTCTAACATCTTTTTATTAAAGGTTTTATTATTTTTTGTTTATGTCTCTATGTGTGCATGCATGTATAAGCACGTGCATGTGAGGCCTGGAGAGGTCAGAAGAGGACTCCAGATGCCCTGGGGCTGGAGTTACAGATAGCCTGACACAGATGCTCTCTCTCTCTCTCTCTCTCTCTCTCTCTCTCTCTCTCTCTCTCTCATCTCTATCTCTATCTCTATCTCTATCTCTATCTCTATCTCTCCCCTCCTTTCTGTCTCCAAGGCATTGCCACGCCATCCAGAATTCAAGCAAAATTCCAGATGTACCCAGCATTACCTATTCTTTAAGGTTCAGACACTCATAATCAGATCCTCCTCCTTTAAGGCTATTATTAGCTCGCATTTATTTCAAGGCTCCAACAACGAAAGAGAAAGGTTGAACCTCGAAGTCACAAACATGGTTCCAAGTCTTTTTTTTTTTTTTTTTTAACCAATCTCCTTCTGTTCGTCCATACACTGCAGGGTCAAACATTTGAATGAGAATTGTAAAACCACGCCCTAGCCTGATAGTTTTCTCATCCTTCCATATCTTTGACTCAGTGAGTGGCTGCCTTCTCTGGTGAGGCGTCTTGTGTTAGCTGAATGAAGAAGTCACCTTTAGCTGACACAATTTTAAAAATACACCACTCAAAAATAAATAAATAATGTATAGTGTTTTTAATGGTTCTTCCAAGACATACAAACTGCCTTGTTTCCATTATCTGAGCTATGTTTAGCACATACGACTCACCCTGCGCCCCTCTAAAAGACACTGCCGGGTATGTACAATTTATTTCTAGGGTGCATGCACCGGGCTACTGTGTTCTAGCGAATGTAATCTGCATGACGGCGTGTGTGAGTCATAAGGAATGAACTCAGAGGCTCTATATGTTCATGACGGCTCAAAAAATCCCAGGCGGCAGACGGACTGCCCATTCACTCCCCTTGCCACCAGTTCATCAGAGAGGTCCAGATGGGGCGCCTTACCCTGGTATCCAGAATCTTGGCATGAAGGCGCTGGACTTTGCTAATCTTTCTCTGGAAACTTCCATTGACCCAAAGGACTATGGCAAACCAAGTAAGGGTACAGTGAGACCGTCTTGCACAGATCTGTCATCCAGATGTTTTGAACAGCTAGAAAACAACAGGGGTTCCTGACAGCACTCTATCCCATGCAACTGCCCAGTTCCATTCTCTCCCCTGCTCTTGATTTCTAACATGGTTGGTCTGTGAGAGCCTAGGGCTCTGGGAAGGTCATGCGGATCAGTTTTGCCCTGGGAAAAGACTGACTAGATCTCAGAGAAGTGAAGCGAACCAGGGTTGGCAGTTGAACCTGGTTCAACTGAGAGGAACCAATAGCTTGGTTCCTGTGTTAAGCAAAAAGTGTTTAAGGGATTAGAGCAGAAATTATCTAAAGTTACCACAGCCTGTGGAATAAATTTTGTGTGCTTTCCCCTTTTACGTATGTGCATGTGTATGTGTGGGGTGTGGAGGGAATGTGTATGTGCATGTGCATGTGTATGTGTATGTGTATGGAGTGGTGTGTGTGGCTATGTGTGTACATGTCTTTGGAGGCCAGATGTCAACCCTGAGTGTCTTTTCCTAGGAACTGCCCACTGTTTGTCTTGAGATAGGTCAGTACCTGAGCTGGTGCTCCCCCACTAGGCTAGACTACCCAACTTGGAGCCCTATGTGTCTGTTTCTACCTTCCCCACACAGGGATGCTGCCCCACCTAGCTTTTTAGGTAGGGGCTGGGGTGTAGGTTCTTTTGTGACTGGGTACCTCGCCAGTCCTTTGTTTGTTCTAAGCGGTGAGCATTTGTCCTTTAGTGATTCCCTGGCATCAACAGAGGAGGCTGTGAAGGGGATTCTAGTAATGAAACTCTGAGCCCACCAGTACACACCGGGTGGACTGGCAGTGCCTGGAGATTATTCTGAATGTCTGCGTGTATTGCTGCACGAGATGAAACATGCTCTAACGGTCACTTGGTGGTCACGCTCCGTAGAATATGAGGTATAAAGAAGTGAGGACCGCCGTAGGTTCCCATAAACTCCGGAGCAATCAAGGTGCACACAGTAATAGCGGCAGGGACAACTGGAGGTGTGTGGCAAGAAGACAGGAGGCTGGGAAGACAGGAGGCCTGAGAGGGAAGACAGGGGGCCTGAGAGGGAAGACAGGGGGCCAAGGCCAACCAACATTCATTTGAAGGTGACCCAGTTATCCATGAGGGCCCAGTTACTAAGGCAGAACAATGAATGCCCTTTGGTCACAAGACCACTCACAGGATTCATGGAGTCCATCCACCTACCAAGACCTCCCCACTACCCTACCCCCACCATCCTTCCCTCCCTCCCTGCCTCCTTCCTCGCTTCTCTCAAAGACTTTGCTTGGTCCGAGATGATTTCGAGTAATTTTCTGTGGAGTCCTAGAAGGGCCCAAAAGGCACGACAAGCTGCTTCTACGATGGCCTGGTGTTGTTTTGTTCTCAGACGCTGGGATTTGAGTTTTGAGCACTCTGCCTGGGTGTGCAGGGGGAAGTTAGCAAGCCCAGCTGAGTGGACAGAGGGCGGCTTTGGTTTCCTTGTCTCGCATCCCATATAAAGAAAGCCTAAACGGGCCAGAATGATTGATTGCTCTGGGGGATGTGCCCAACAAGGGGTGAAATTGAAGGCCTGGTTCACACTCCAGTGTTTTTGGCCTTTGGGAGAATTCTCCATGCTGATTGGAATTCTGGGAAAAGACTTGCAGGAGTTCAAGGGTTTATACCTCAGGATATCACAGGGATCTCATGATGGGGTGCAGTATTCTTCTGTGGAACACCAGAGCCTTAGAGTTGCTGGAGGGGAGAGAGAAAACTTGTATTTTGTTTGAAAAACTACTGCCCAGATGTTGCTCTAGGCTCTTCCTAACCGCGAGGCTCGGAGGGTGGGTGTTTAGTAACAGTTCCTCCTCCATGTAGATGTGGTAGAAAGGAAGGACTTGAGTAGGTGAAGCCTTAGAATGGTGTTTGGTACTCGGACCCAGCATGGGAACGGGATTCTGGTCCGTGACTGCTCTTGAAACTGGAGCGCGGTGCTCAGAACGACCTTCTCCAGGAACCCGGCCACTGGCCCGTCTGTGACTGCTTCATTGACTCTGGGATGATGCTCTCCACCTTAGTCGTTACTGAAATTAAAGACGGGTAAATACACATCATTAAAGCTGTGCGTGTCTCATTACACAAATGGTTCCGTTGAGTGCGTCCTGACTGGATAACTGCGTGCTGACCGTTCCTTAGCTTGCAAGAGCAGGTGATAATGAGAAGTAGAACACCAAGCCTGGGTGACTCGACCACGAAGGGGGAGTGTGTCATCACCTTTATAATGATAGTTTATTACAACTGTATGTATGGCTTATGTCCTGTATCCTGGAAGGTTTCATATTTTTGAATGGGGAAAATCTTACATATTTTTATTATTATATTATTATTTAACTTATAAAATATCACACAGATTTAAAAAAATATATATATGTGTATATGACATATGTGTATATATATCCAACACACACACATATATGTATATATATGTCGATGGCATACATACATATTCAATATATGTATAAATGTGCATACCTTTATAGACTACCTATGCCACTATACTATATTTTGGTAAAATATGCAATTATTTTAGAAACATGCACAGAGAAAGTATCACATATTCATTTATATTTTATATGTTAAGTATTTAAACTGGAGAAAAGTACAGAGAATAACATTTGTTATGCAAAGAATGGAGTCCCTTATCTAAACCGTATGTGTTTGTGTTAGTGCATGTGTGTGTGTGTGTGTGTGTGTGTGTGTGTGTGTGTGTAGTAAGAGAGAGGGGGGGGAGAAAGGGAGAGAGAGGTGTAGGAGTAGGAGGCAAGCACAGAATTCAGTATCTTTTCCAGATGTCATCCATCTTCTTTTGAGATAGGAGCCTTCACTGGCCTGGAATTGGCTCAGTAGGCTAGGCTGAATGGCCAGGAAATGCCAGTGATCCACCTGTTTCTACTTCCCCAGTGCCGAGATTACAAACGCACACCACCACGTAGGCTTTTTGCCATGGTTTTGGGGACTGAACTGAAGTCTCCTGTTTTCACTTTACCCCCTGGGCTATCTCCCCAGCCCAGTTCTTCATCACTCCCCAGAGAAACAAGACCGTGCAGAAGTATCCGCTTCTGGGGCTGGGGATTTAGCTCAGTGGTAGAGTGCTTACCTAGGAAGCGCAAGGCCCTGGGTTTGGTCCCCAGCTCCGAAAAAAAGAATCAAAAAAAAAAAGTATCCGCTTCTTATCCCTTTGTTCCCCTCAGCCAGGGGTTTTGCCCTTCACTGAAGCTAATCTAGGGCTGCTTTGTGTCTTTGAAAGCCAGCATTTTACTATTTTAATAGATACATAGTCCGTGAGCCAATTTTAGTATCTTCAAATATTCACTTTTAATTATGTTTATGTGTATTCCTGTATAGCTGTGTGAGTGTGTGTGTAGGCACTCTCAGAGGTCAGAAGAGGGCGTCAGCTCCCAGAGCTGAAGGGTGGTTGTGAGACACCAGATGTGGGTGCTGGGAACTGAGCTCCGATCCTCTTCAAGAGCAGCAAACTTTCTTAACCCTGGATCTGTCTTTCCAGCACCCAATTATAGATTTAAAAAAAAAAGTCACTTTCACAATTTCCTAGTGATAGTTTCCTGCAACCAAATTTTCCCTTAGTTTCTTACATATGTCCACACTGAAAACAACTGCTTATTTAGTCACCACTCAGTGGGGCTGTTGTAGGAATATATTACAGAGAAGGCACTGTCTTTTTCTCACTGGACATTATGAAAGTTGTTCTTCTTTCTTGAACAACAATAACAAAGAGGTTCAGTGCTCATAGCTGAGAATACTTCCTTACGTACGGGCTAGAGCGTCCCCAGAGCCATACATAAGCCAGGAATGGGGGTGACATCATTTCCTGTCTCATTACTATATTAATTCCAAGTTCCATTGGTTGGTCCTAATTTCTTGACTTTGAAGCAGATACTATTCCTACCTAACTCTCAGACTATTCAATGAGTTGACTGAAGGAAGACTTTCTGGAGCAGTGGATCTGAACCCGTGGTTTGCACTCCCTTTGGGAATCCAAAACTCTCTCACAGGGATCACCTAAGACCATTGGTATACCAGATGTTTACAGCAGCTATGGTTGGGGGTCTCCAGGACACGGGGAACTGTACTAAGGGTACACAGCATTAGGAAAGTTGAGAACCACTGCTCTAGAGTCTGCAAAGAGTTGAAGTACCATTGGCATTTCTTGGATTGATGTCACACAGAATTTAATATTTTAAAAGTCAGTGTGACATCATAATTTAATATTAAAGGTTTAATATTTTTATTATTTATTTATCGTGTGTGTGTGTGTGTGTGTGGTGTGTATAACCACACATATGTAAAACAAAGAGGACAGCTTGGGGGAGGGGACTCTGTTCTCTTCTACAAGGTGGTCCCCCAAGTTGTTAAATTTGGCCACAAGCCCCTTTATCCACTAAAGCAGTGGTTCTCAACCTTCTTAATGCTGTGATCATTTAATACAATTCTTCATGTTGTGGAGAACCACAACAATTAAATTATTTCACTGTTACTTTATACCTATAATTTGGCTACCATTTTGAATCATTATATATCCGATTTGCAGGACACCTGATATACAGCCTCCTCAAAGGGGTCATGATCCACAGACTGAGAACCAAGGCACTAAGTCATCTTGCTGGCCCCAAACATTTAATGTTCAAAGGTTTGCTGGAGCAAGGCAGCCATTGTATGGTCTGTGTGGAACTCTCTTTTGTTTGTTTTTTTGATGCATACAGAAGCCATATCTGAATGAAAATAGAATATAGCTGCTTCCTTTTTCTATATTGATAGAAATAGAGGAGGGGATACAGGAGGTCTGCAGAAAGATTGGTTGTTTTTCCAGATAGACCTGTGCACCGGAGATCTCCCTGCTGGTCGTTTGGCTCGTGGGTTCTACTCATCAGAAGGCAGCTGAGATTAAGCAGGAGTGGCCAGACCGATGCAGAATGCCGGCACTGCATTCCCACGTGCAGCCTTGTCAGCAGGGAAAGGGACAAATTGCAAGTACATGCGTGTCTGTGGCCAACCCAAGAAGTGAGTTGTTTTTAAAACAGAGAAAAAGAAACAGCCGATTCAGAAAGGAGAAAGCAAATGCACTCTGGAAAGTGACAGTTTGAAAAGATGACAACTGGTTCAGTGTAAAACTTATCCTCCCTCAAGCTGAACCGTTCATATTAATTAGGGAGTACGCCGCAGGGTAAAACAGAAGACTGCTGTGGTGCAGCTGGCCCATGACCTCACATCCGGTTTTCTGAATAGCCACGCAGAGTGTGAGTGAGACAAGAAACTGAGCAAAGAAACAGTCATCTCTAACAGTGGAAGGTTACACTCCCTAAAATTATGTTTTTATTGTCTGGGAGGCTCACCCTAAGGTCAGTTTTGTGTGTCCCAAGGCAACCTGGGCCAAATACCAACCTTGCCCCTTTCCACAGCGTCACGGCTCCAGGTGTCGCCCTTTCAACCTCAGGGGTGTGTTCGCCTCTCCTGACCTTTGCTGACGAGGTGTCCTATGGGAGATTGGCATCAATAATGGTGGGGGGTCTTTCCAGACAGACAGAAAAAGGCCACTCATTGCCACTTAATCTTCAGGAACTTCCTGTGAAGGCCTACTGTTCAGACTGCAGGATTTGGCAGGGTAGGAATTTAGGTTTGTATGAAAAGATTTCCAAACAAAGAGAATTCGGCCTTGCTGGTGGAGCCGAGCAAAGGCGTTTTGACTGAGGGTGCCTTAGTCAGGTTTCCATAACAAGCTCTTTAGCGATCAAAGCGTATGTCCAGACAAAAATGCGCACGCGTAGCTATTAAATAAGTCACAAGCAAAACAAACAAAGTGCATTCAAATGCCTTAGCAGCAGGCAGTGGGAAAAAGCTTTCACCTGATTCTTAAAAGCCTCAGTGAAAAGGGCGTGCACTCTTAAGGGGGCAGATGATGAGAAAGGCTCGCGTGGGTGAGCAGTTGCTCTGCTCTAGGGACCTCCCCCGGAAGTCTGAGAGCCTTTTCTCTGGCTGTTAGAGGAGCCTGGTGAAGCGCATGCTCACGGCACAGCCAGAAGCCTTAGGCTTGTCAATCAATGTTCTGGAATCCATGGGTCTGCTACTAGGAAGCGTCTCTAGTATCCATCTGATTTGTCACTCCACAGAGCAAGCGCAGTGCCTGCAAGGACACTAGTTACCTTCCGTGCTGTTAGGTCACGACCTGCTAGATAAGTTGAGAGTCCCTCAATGACATAAACCTTTTAGTGAATGAAAGTACCCTAATATTATTCCTAATACAAGCTGACAGTTGGAGCTGAGGAGTCATACCTAAACCTCTTCCAAGGTGTCCCTCGGTGACCAAGTCGCACCTTATAAACTAGAATTCCATGGGGATTCGAGCCACGGGATTCATGACTAATTTGCATTGGTCACTCAATTTCAACTGTTTTACTCACTTGGCCTTGGCCTTGAGTTAGCCTGGTCTGTTCTCCAAGACTCCACACCACCTTGTGGTGTCCTCAGTGACCCTCTATCCTCCCTACAGAGCAACATCAGAGGCAATCACCGGTCCCTTGACTGAAACAGGCTCCATGGGGCTCCTGGCTAACCTAAGTTATTAATTAAATTATGCGACTTTTTAAAAAAAATGTACCATTCTGAATCAATATCACAGGAATGTTGAGGTCGCTATTTTTATCACAATTTCCCTTCACATTTTCAGCAATTTTTGGTTCTAAGTAATAGAGACTTAATGAGACTTGATAACGTTTTAGAAAATGTGTGTGCTTGTTTCTTTTGAGAGTGTGTGGGAACGTGAAGTGTGAGTGTGTGAGTGTGTGAGTGTGTGTGTGTATGTGTGTGTGTATGTGTGTGCACACATCCTATTTCTGAGTATGTAGTTATTGTGGGGGGCGGGGGGGCAGTAGGCACAGATTAGAGGGACTGGAATGGGAAACTATGAAATCAGTGACTAAAAATCCTTCACCCCTCGTGAATGAATGGGGTCTCAGCCCCTTGTGTGCCCATGGGTGTAAGTTAATCTTTTTCCCTTCAGGGTTCAGCCTTTCCTGCTTTTCCACACGCGTGGTAGGAAATGCCCACGTTGGCCCACAGGTTCTCAGGTTCTGCTGAGTAGCTTTTCCATCCTCACCATGTCTTATGAGATGCACGAATCAGTGAGCAGTCATGACAGTTCTGCAGGAAGCAATTGCTTGATGGCATGGCTGCTCTTGGAGCAGTGTTTGGCACGAAGGTCTGTGGTAGAGCTGCTCAAACGATGCAGTTAATTGCTGAAACAGTTTGGAGGTCTTCTCTGTAGACCTTCCGTTTGGTCTGGTAATCTTGCTTCTCGGTGTATGTCCACAGGCTACACATATCAGTGTGTGGATGAGAGACAGTGCACTCCCATGTTGACTGACATGGTAGCCCCATTAGCCATGATTCAGGAATCGATTGAAGTGTCTTGTCAGTGGATGAATGAATAAAAGAGATATGCTCTGTCTATGTAGACAATGATGTTTAGATATAAAAATATAAATCCCGTGGCTGGAGAGGTCTCCAGAGTTAAGAGCACTGGCTGCTCTTACAGAAGGCCAGACTTTGGTTCCCAGCAACCTCACTGGGTAACTCACAAGTGCCTGTAACCCCAGCAACAAGGGATCTGATGCTCCCTTCCAGCCTGGCAAAAGCCTAGAGGACCCCACGTTAAATGCAAGAAACTAGGGCCAGAGGGACACCGATCATATGATATCAATTATAAGTGGACTCTTAATAGATACAAATCATGGAAAAAGCAGAATCATTGTTACTAGAGGCCATGGACAGGAAGACTGGTCAAATGGTCAAACCTTCAGGTGGGAGGAAGTGGTAAGCTTAGAGATATTGTGCACATCACGGAGGACACAGACATGTTTGAAAGTTGCTGAGAGAATGTTTATCTGCTCCCCCATAGCAAGCCTGATTGGTTTGTCAGCCATCTATATTACATATGTCAGAACATTGTTATATACATACCACAATAAAAGTAAATACCATCAGTTATGAAAATGAAAAATAAAATTTAAAAAGTTAAGTCAAGCAGACAAGAGAAAATGGACGGGTATGTCAGTCGTTCTATCGTCTCTTTTGTGTCCAGAGCCCAAGTGGAGCCTCTTAAACCAACAACTGATGGAGCTGACCTGCCCTAAGGCTGTTGGAAATGATCCTCTGAGGGGTAACCTGGGGCATGGAGCTGTTCATGGGGTGAGTGGGGAAGGGGGATGGGAAGCAGTGGTCAAGCCTATGGTCCCTTCCAGTCACTTGTTTAGACATTGCCTTGCATAGATCTTGTTTTAATGGCATCCCAAATGCTCTGTGAGGATGTGTCTCCTGTGCTTTCTAAATATCCTGAGTCCATCAAGCTGCCATTTGGAGCTTTCTCCTGCGTGAGAATGGGGACAGTGGTGGAGAACTATGGCATGAAAGTACAACGCAAGATGGGAGTTTCTCATTTAGTGCTTAGATTAGCATCTCAACGTGAAGGCTTAGCATCTGGGAGGCCACAAGACAGTTAATTCATCCCCTTTAGCTTTCAGCACATAAGCTCCTAAAACAATGAGGACACCTCTGAGGAGCCGTGGGAGCTTCGTGGGAAGCCACCGTTGGGAAACAGGGACACTCCCACAGCACAGCTCTTGTCATGCAGCTTCTCGCAGAGCTGGGTGTTCAGAGAGTTAGTAAATTACGAGATTTCATAATTATGGGATTAAATGTGCTTAGGGATTCTCTTGCATTAAAAGTCAAGTAAGAATCAAGAAATTAAAGAGAGTGGATGCATGAAATGCATCTACTTAGACAGTGGAAGGAATGAGGCAAAGTCAAAGGTGGAGATTGTAGAGTGATTCCAGTCTCCCAGTGACTCCTGGAGCATGGGTGCACGATTACTGTCACCCAGTGACTCTTGGAGCATGTGTGCACGATTACTGTCACCCAGTGACTCTTGAAGCACGTGTGCATGATTATAGTCTCCTGGGGATTCGAGAAGCATGTCACAGGATCCGGTGGAGCTCTGGGTATGCAGCCTACTGTGCGTTTGCCTCAACCATGAGAGCCCCTCCTCCATCTCTCTCCACCCATGTGGTCATGAGAAATATGGCAGGCATACTAAGTTAGTTGTAGTTTCATTGAGCAGTGAGCATTCTCACTGATACTGATCAGGAGGATGGTTGGGAGGAGTCTGAGAGACATTGGGGTGGAGGAGACAGTGCCAACAAATAGTAATGAATTTGATGATAAATTGATTACAGATCTTTTCGGACATATGTCTTCATCTGTATCTGGGATTGTTTTGGTATTTTGGTATGGAAGGTTGGACTTTTTTTTTCCTTTCTTGAGACAGAAGTCTTCACTATGTAGCGTTGACCAGCTACCTATTGACCTAGAACTCACTGTGTAGACACGATTGGTCTTCCACTCACAGAGATCCGCCCACCTCTGCCTCTCAGGTGTTGAGATTAAAAAGTGTAAAGTACCACTGTGCCACTAAAGATTTATTTATTTTCATTTTATTTGTCTAATTGCTTTGCCCATGTGATTATCTCGGTGCCACGTGTGTATAGCGTACGTATAGACCAGAAGAAGAAAATAGATTCTCGGGGACTAGAGATGTGGGTGCTCGGAACCATCCTAAGTCCTCTGGAAAAGCAAAAAAAAAAAAGGGGGGGGAGCTTTTAAGCACTGAGACATTTCTCCAGCCCCAAAGATGGGAATGGATTTTTTTTTTTTATGGTAGCTTAAGCTTTTCGTATGGTAGCCATTTCTACCAGAATTTACTCTCTTCCCCCCTTTTAGATGCTCCCAAGGAGACCTAAATCTTGCAAAGGAGTTACCATAAAAGCACTAGATCACTCTAGGTAAAAATGAAGTCCAAGTAAATCGAATCCTTTATATACAAAGAGACAGCAATACGCCTTGGTACAGCAGCCCATACAGCTTTGTAGACGAATTGGAGCAGTCTCACAGAGTGAGTCCCACCGTTCTCTATTTCTAGGACAATCACCACAGCCCATGGCTTCTTCAGAGAAATATAAAGTGTTAGAGATTCAAGGGCTTCTGACTGAATCCGAGAGCATCCTGCCATGCGGTCCCGGCTTTGAGTTTTCCAATTTCCCGAGAGAATTATTGAGTGGTTTCTTGACCTTGCTACAAGCGAGTGGTGTCATCATTATTCCTTTTCTAAAAGTTTATTTTTTAATTTTGTGTATGCATGCATGCATTTGCGTCTGTGCCTCACCCATGAATGAGAGCACACAGACGAGAGGAGGGCATTGTTCTTTCTAAGCTGGGGAGTTACAGGGGATTATGAGCCATGTCACCTCTGCAGTCACCAGGCACACGTGGAGTACATACAAACATATATGCAGACAAAATGCTCACATACATAAAATAAATCAATCTATTATTTAATCATTAAATTAATTTTCCTGGTCTCTTAGTGCTGAGACCAGGACTCAGGTCCTCAGGACTGAGAAGCACCTCTCCATCCTTGTCCCCGTTATTTCCTTTTCAAAGGAAATTGGCTCCCATGATGTAGAAAATCCCAAGTGAGTTCAAAGAATGCACCGAAATGAAGCCATTGGAGGTTTTGATTTTGAGTAAGTTTATTTTTTTATTTTTTTATTTTTTTTCCATCGTGGGCTTTGTTTTAAGAGAAGTTTGTTTTTCTGCGCCGTGAACTAGTGTAGGAATAAACTTGGAATTATTTCTGAGAAACTATTAGATAAACCAAATCGCTTACAGATGTCCGCATTCTTCGTAGAATTAGATTCAAATATCAAGCTTTACCCTTAACAAGTACGCAAGCGGTTTGTGTAATGTTCTTGCTCGTTTGGTTTTAATGTTGGGAAGATAAACTTTCATAACAGGTTGCTTAATATTGCGCTTGGTGACATTTTGCTGAAAGTGCAAGTAAGGAGCCAACTTCTTGAATTATTTAATATTATTGTTTTTTGTTTTTTGGTGTTTTTTGGCACATGGCTTAACCGTTTTAGTGATATTTGTGAAGAGATTCGAGAAGGCATGACCCTCTCCCAACATGTTTTAAGAAAGCATATCTTTAAAGATCTCCGTTAAAGCAAGACGTTCTGGTGCGCGGTGTTCTGAATTAAGAACCGCTTCTGCGGGCTCAGACGTTTTAATGCTTAGTCCTCAGGGAGGGCAGCTATTTAGAAGGATTTGGAGGCGTGGCCTTGTCAGGGTGGGCGTGGCCTTATTGGAGGTAATGTGTCGCTGGTGGTGGTCTTTGAGGTTTCAGAAGTGCAAACCAGGCCCAGCGGCCCTTTCTTCTCCTGAAGCCTGAAGATACAAGTCTCAGCTACTTCTCCGGCATCCTGTTTGCCTGCAGGCTGCCCTGCTCTCTACCACGCTGACAATGAACTCCACTTCTGAAACCATGAGCGAGCCTCACCTAAATCCTTTTATAAGAGATAACCTTGGTCACGGTGTCTCTTCACCACAGTAGAACAGGGACTAAGATAGCCTTGCTTATTCATGGCTAGCACGTGGTCTTACACCTGGTGGGTGCTCAGCAAATGCATATAGTGTTGATATCTATGGACTTGAGTCCTAGTGCTTCCGACCTACAGAAAGAGCGGTATTAAACTTAGACTCATAGACACGATGAGACATTAGAGGAACAGTGTTTGAGTGTATGCTGTTTAAAAGGTTTGCTCTGCTCCACACAAGGGAGGCTACTCCACAATCCAAAGCAGAGAGAAATGAATGCAATTGTGCTTGCTTGCTTGCTTGTGCCTAGCAGGTTTCTCCGGTTTTAGATAGTCCAGCATGCCTTGTATAGGGAATGGCACTGCTCATAGTGGGCAGGATCTTACTGGTCATTTAACTTATTTAACCTAGTTCCCACATAAATGTCCAGAAGACCAACTGAGACAACATGTGAGCACTCCCAGATTTTTCTTGGTTGTATCAACTGCAGAGTTATAGTTAACTGTCCGTTACAGTGTGCGAAAGTGATGTTGGCTCAGTTTAAAAGGGGTGTAAAAGTCAGGCCCAGCATTTCCCTCTCCTACTACCTTAACAAAGGGGCCATCTGCCGGCAGCTTACACTTCGATGGCATTTCACACATCACTGCATGCATAGCTTGCTTTTGTCTTTGAAGTTTCTTCAGTTGTTTCATGTTATGGTGCGTGCTCCCGGTCTCATGTCCGCATCTCTAGGATTGGTTGGTGTTTCCAAATGGTCTCTTGAGAATTTCTCGCTACCTTGAATTCCACCTCTGCCAGATGCTCAGCATTTCATGTAAGCCAGATGTTCTGAGAATTTCCCAGCCTGGATTAAAGCCCTCAGCCACTGCTTCTCAGGATACAGTGGAAATAGCCCTTGAGTAGCATAGATCCCAAACAGGAGTGTCAGACACTCCTTCTCTAGCCCGCTGTAGCAGCAGACATTACAACTCTTTCTGTTGGATTCCTTTCCTTCATTTCCTTGCTGATACTCTAGATACCCTCCATATGTGCTGTGCTCAAAACTTTGTCTGATAGGAGACATGGCTGTTGATGGCTTTGAAGCTCAGAGAAGACCTGAGTTGTGTACGGTCACCACTACACAACAGTGTCCTCTGAGCCTAACAGCCATCATTGTAGTCTCAAGAGACCTTGAAGATTGGAGCTTGACCTTTAAGAGGATGGGTTGGAGAGGGTCATGAGACACTCACCTAAGATTCCAGATGTTCTATTCCTCACCTTCTGGGCCAGTTTTCTGTAATTCTGCCTTAGTTGTTCATGGTCTTGTGATCTTGGGAGGTACCAGAGTATACTGAATGCTGAAAGGTAATGGTAGGTGGGAACTTCGTCTATGCATCTCTGGGAAGGCGTTATCCACAGTGCTGAGGCTTTCCGTTGGTGAAGTTGCGTTGAGGTCACCCAGACTCCTACAAGTAAGTGTTCTCCTAAGCTGCATAAATAAAACCATTCAACTTATGACTCCAGAAATCAGACTTTGGTGGACTCATACTTTGGGCTGTCATTGGTCTCCCATATGAGATTCCCTGGGAATGTTCATTACAAGGGCCACATAAGCGAAAGAATGGTAGACACAAAGATCAAATTCAGTATTGAGTTCTAGTATAAAAACTAAGAAATAATGGGAAGCTGATGGAAATTTCTCAGCGTCCCCATAATTTAGAGATGCTACCTGTCAAGAAAGATGACTGACTCATTGGTTGTACCCCACCAGTTTGCCACATTAAACTTCGTCTACGGGTCTCAGCTTTTTACACGGGGTTGTAAAACCATACTGGGCTGAAAAACTAATGGCAGCAGTAAGTGTTTTCTGAACAATCTACAACGAGCAAATATTAACTCAGAGCGGTATGCATAAAAAGCTCAGAGGTTCCTGACAGCGAGTTCCTGTGTTGCTCAATGGGGCTCCACTTTAGCCTTGATTCTGAGCACACAGCATGGCATTTTACGATGCTTGCCCTCATGCTATGGACCAACAAAGACTGCCCCAAAGGCTTTGGCTCAGCTTTGGAACTACAGCATTTTGAACTGCAGGGTTTATACTGCAGGCTTTTTGTAGGATGTTTTCTGTTCTTACAGAAGCACGATGGTTGAATTACAGAAAATAAAGACTCACTATCATTCCTTGGCATGGATGTGTCAAATTATTCCAGCATCAGATGGACTATGCTGTTTGGGAATGTTTGGCTTTTGAAAATTCTTGTTTGTTGCCTTTTTTTTTAAGTCATTAGGGGCAGAGAGATGGCTCAGTGGTTAAGAGCGCACATGTGTTGCTATTGCAGAGAACCTGGATTCTGTTCCCGGCAACCACATCATAGCTCACAACAGTCTTTAGCTGTAGTTCAGGGGAGCCGATGCCCTCTTCTGACCTCTGCAGTCACCAGGCACACGTGGACTGCACAAATAAAATAAATAAATCTAATTTTTAAATCATTAAACTAATTTTGCTTGGGATTGGGTCAGAATGTGCATTAATATCTGAAATGACCCTGGGATAATTTCTATGATTTGGTGCTACGTACTTAAGTGATGTGGTGTTCTCAGTACTGATAACTGTACATCCAAAATGCCAGTGAGGTCTCACAATTGTTGAAGATGCTCTCTGAGATGAGGTATCAAACATTCAGCCAGGATATAACATTTAATGTAACGAACCATACCTGTCTCAGTAATGTGCAAATTTAGCACCATCTCTGATAACTGTAAAATTAAGCACATCCATCTATGCTTGAAATTTTACTTCTGTCATTGGTAAATGATACAATTATATATGTGTATATCTTTATCAAGGAACCGTTTTTAAAAAGAATTCTTTTATAATTTACTAAAAGTGTTTGGATGTATATTCTTATTCTTATGTAAAACTTTCTCAGACAAAAAGAGATGGCAGGACAAAGCCGGAGCAGAGACTGAAGGAATGGCCATCGAGTGACTAGCCCAACTGGACACCCATCTCATGGGCAGGAACAGATCCCTGACACTATTAGTGATATTCTGTTATGCTCGTAGACAGGAGCTTAGCATAACTGCCCTCTCAGAGTCTCTACCGAGCACTGACTAAAGCAGATGCAGAGACCCACAACCAAACATTAGATGGAGCTTGGGAAATCTTGTGGAAGAGTTGGGGGAAGAATTGAGGAACCGAAATGGAAGACCAATAGAGTCAACTAACCAGAACCAGTGGAAGGTCTCAGGGATTGAACCACCAACCAAAGAACATATATAAACTGGACCACTTCAACCTTACACATATATAGCAGATGTGCAACTTGGTCTTCATGTGACTCCCCTAACAACTGGGGTGGGAGGGGGTTGTCCCTGACTCTGTTGCCTGCCTGTGGATCCTGTTTCCTAACTGGACTGCCTTGTCTGACCTCAGTGAGAGATGATGTGCCTAGCTAATCCTGCCATGACTTGATGTGCCAAAGTGGGTTGGTATTTGGGGTGGGTTTCCCATTTCTCAGAGGAGAATGCAGAGGGGGAGGGGAGGATGTAATCAGGACATGAAGGGAATAAATAAATAAATTAATGGGAAAAAGAGCTTGCAGTGGGGAAGGAATTTAAAAATTCTGATCCAGATAATATTTATTATGACTACTATTGCCGTCTTAAACATACCCGAGCAGATATGTCAGAGATTAGGGAAGGCTTCATGACCCCGTGTGGCATCATTTACAGAATGCAGCAAGCTCGTTCTATGAGATGTGACCATATATACAGAGAGGGATACATAAGGATAATCATAAAGAAATATTACAGTGAACAACAAAAGCAGTCATTCATTGGCATCTCCTGAACAGCCCTAAGCGGCAGGCTGGTGGTCTCTCACCGTGTCTTCACTGCAGGCATGGAGAGTACCTTAGAGGCAGCCCAGGTGATCTATCTTGTCTGTGTCCCTTGTGGAAATGTCAGGGGAGCCATTTAAACTCAGGAAGGTATTCATAGACAATTCTTTCTCCTACACTACCAGTCTCCACTCACCTCCATTATGTGTAAACTTCCGTTAATGCTCAAGATAAAGCCATCAGTGAAGGTCTGGAAGATTCTAGAATAATGGCTTTTGGAGATTACAGAAATATGATTATCCAGAAGTAGGAGTTGGGGCTCTAGGGGCTTCTCCTTTTATTTATAATCTGGCTTTTGCTCACCACAAACCTCACCTAAGGGTACTTGCTACTCGAACTTCCAAGTCAGCATTTATTTACCTGCTAAGCTATGAACTGGTTTTTCTGTAGTGGCCTCCCCTGAGGGCTAAGGAGAAATACTCTGTGACTTTCCATGTGTGCATGGACATTTGAAAGAGAAGAGAGGTATAGATATGAAAATACAGGTTTATGTAGCTTGAAATGTGTATATAAAGGCATTTAGGTTAGGTTTATATGAATATTATATATACATGTATATATAGATATATTTATACTGTGTAGAAATGACTAGAAACTGAAAACACTCAAATCTTCAAATGCATTTGGAACTCACGGGCTTCAAGTTGCAACTTGTGTTATGATTTTGTGAAGTGGGAAGATACTCTCAGACAAGTAGGGCATTGTCTACTATTTGATATTTTTACATTCATACCTCCATTTATGTATCAATTGTCATAGTGTCTATACAAACCAGACACACTGGCTTGAGGTTGTTCAGATTTTCCATTATTAAACTTCAGATAGAATTTCAGCAAGAATTCTACTCTGAATAAATGCCTCCACTTTTTTTTAATACCTCTTATTTAACTCACCTGTAGTGGGTGGGTCTGATGCTCTGACTGGGAATGAATGCTGAGGGTCCTGTTCCCCAATTGGTTCTTGGTCGATCAATAAAGATGCTAATGGCTAATGGCTGGGAGGAAGAGGTGAGACTTCCAGGTTCCCTCAGGCAGGCTAGCAGATGCAGGAAGAGGAAAGAAAATTCTCCATGCTTTGGAGGGAGAGAGAGCCACCAGCCATGTGAGATCTCAGGAGGAGGAGTATCCATTGGTTGCTTCCTGACTGGGTCTGGGGTAGCAGGTGGGAGATTAGAAACATGACTAAGCTGAGGGCAGATTTAGGGTGTTGAGCTGGGAGTGAAAAGAAGGGCGTGATATCTGAGGGAGACTTAGATGTGCCCGGCCACTGAATCAAAAGCATATTAAAAATAAGTTTGTGTGTGTGTGTGTGTGTGTGTGTGTGTGTGTGTGTGTGTGTGTGTTTCATCTGCAGATCTGGGATGGCTCCTGGGCCAGTGCGTGTGTGCATCTAGCCGGGAACATGGAACATGGAACAAAACTCACCCTCCTTTTGCTATTGATGGCTTACACTTCAATTATCTTGGGTGATGAATGATGCAAAATAAAAGACAGGACACTAATCAGTGATGCTTTAAAGTGTTGTAATGAAATGGAGTTGGGGAACCACATCTCTAGGGAAGAATCAGGTTCTGCTGAGTTCTCACCATTCAGATAGAAACTGAAGAAGATGCTCCTCAAGCATTGGAGCGTAGGTCCCAGCAAGAAGTACAATTGCTCCTGCAATCCCTGATGCTCACACATTACATAAAGCTGTCCATATGTGTGTGATATATTTGTGTAAATACAGACATCCTTGTCTCTATATTCAACACTGTGTGTGAAACACTGTCTACTCTTTGATGTACAGTAATTCTTAGGGTTTCATATACTGTCAAAACTGGTAGGTTGAAAGCTCATTCTTGAAGTGTTAACATTTGGAGGGGAGGCTGTTGAGAAACTATTATTGAGTCATAAGGGCGAATCCTGTATTATTGGGACTAGTGTTCTAGGAAACCCCAGGCAACTCCATGGTTTTTCTACCCTGTGAGGACTCAATAGAAGATAACCATTTGTGACCTAGGAAGTTGGTATCACCACTTATGCTTTGAACCTATGAGAAATAAATTTTACTATGGTAAAATATGGTTTATGGTATTCTGTTACAACAATTTATGACCCTGAGACATCACACACAACAAGGTACAAATGGAAGTGTGTGGTGGTTGAATAAGAGTGGCCTCCATAGGCTCATCCATTTGAGTATTCACAAAGGAGTGGAACCGTTGAAGGGATTAGAAGGATTAGAAGGCGTGGCCTTGTTGGAGTAGGTGTGGCCTTGTTTCAGGAAGTGTGTCATTGGGGGTGGGCTTTGAGGTTTCAAAAGCCCATGCTAGGCCAAGTGTTCCTCTTCATATTGCCTGTGGATTAGAATGTAGAACTCTCAGTCTCCTCTCCAGCACCCTGGCTGCCTGTGTGTGTGCCATCATGCTTCCCACCATAAAGATATCAGACTAACCCTCTGAAACTGAAACCGTGATCAAGCTCCTCTTAAATTACTTCTTTCATGAGAGTTGCCTTGGTCACAGTGTCTCTTTGCAAGAGGTTGGGTTTTTGTTTGTTTGTCTGTCTGCTTGTTCTTCTGTTTGTTTTTTTCTTTTTCTTTTTGCTTTTATATGTTTGGTTCTAAGAACAAATACTTTTCTAGATATTTTCATATCTTCATTAATTATTGGGAGAAATTTGTTGAGCACACACGTGTCAGTACTATCGACTTTTTCCAAGTCCCCGAGTCAACAGCTCAGACTAGAGAAGAAACCAATATTTAAAGAAAAAAATATACATTAAAGATTCGATTAAGGATGACAAGAAATGTCAATGAGTATCCAGGAGTTAAGCAAAAATGTGAGAGAAGTCTAAAGTGCTATGGGAAAGCCAAAGTCGATGTCTAAGTAGATTGGATTGTTGTAGCACTCTGGTGGGGGTAGGTGGTGGGTTGAAATCACCCAGGTGAAACACTGCCAAAGAGAAATAAAGGCTGAGAAAGCCCAACATAAATCAGTTTTAAGGCCAGAAGGAACTTGATGTGTTAGGAAATTGAGAAAGTTGGAGAACAGAGCCTCAGGGGCAGTAGAGAAGCTGGAGGATGTGGGTGGCGGTGGGTAATCATGAGTCAGAACTTGGTCTGATAGACAGGGTCAAGTACATTTTACATCTTCTGAGAGTAACGGAAAAATGGTATGGTTTTCTCAACAAACCCATGACAATGTTTTGCTGTGTTTTGTCTTATCCTTAAGTATGCCTGCTCATTAGGAATGGCGGGAGGGCAGGCTGCATGCTACCATTGCCTGAGGCCACTGAAGTTCAGACAGCCTGGTTCCTGCAGCCCTGTATTCCAGCCCCCATGTATTCCCTGGCAGACAGTTCTCCTCATTCTGTCTTCAGCACTGCATTCCTTAGCCCTGAATCCGCTGACAGGAAGAAGTTAATTAAAGAGCCTTCATCTGACCCCCATTGTGTCCTTGAAATCGTTCTTCACTAGGTCAAAGATGCTATGCTTTTCAGGTTTTAGGAAATTGAGGTCTGAGAGGAGCCATTGGTCCACAGACAAATGCAACGGCTTGAGGAGCGTCTTGTTGTGGATTATGGGACAGGCACGATGGGAAGTATGTGACATGACTGGTCATGTTGTATCTGCTGTCAGGGTAATAGAGAGTAGATGGGAATATGGGCTGGACCATACATCTCAATGTCTACCTCCCAGGAGTCCACTTCTCCCAGGGAAGCACTAACCCCTTAGATGTTCTACAGTCTCACAATACAGGGTCATCACTGGTGACTGAGTGTTCAAATACATGAGCCCATGGTGGGGGGGCATTCGACAGCTAAGTCATAGCATTGTGACTCTAATACCTAAAGAGACCCACAGGATGTGCTTAATATTAATCTGTGGAGCAATATGAACTCACAGAGACTGAAGCAGCCAGGACAGGGCCTACAAGGGTAGGCATCAGGCAGGTCCTCTGTGAATACATTATAGTGTTTGAGCTTAGTTTAAGCTTAGTATTTTTATGGGACTCCTGAGTGTGAGAATGAGTGGGGTCTCTGACTCTTGTGCTTACTCTTGGGATTTCTTTCCTCCTGATGAGTTTCTGTGACTAGCTTCAATTTGAGATCTATCTATCTATCTATCTATCTATCTATCTATCTATCTATCTTCATTTTATTATATTTTCTTTTGTTGGGTTTGGTCAATTATCTCTTAGGAGCCTGGACTTTTCTAATGAGACAGAAAAGGAGTAGATCCAGAGGGCAGGGAGGTGGAGAGAAACTGGGAGGAGTAGAGGGAGGGGAAACTATAAAGATATATTAAATGAGAAAAGAATCTATTTTCAATTAAAAAATTACAAATAATTCTATTGTGAGCTCAAGTAGCATAAAAGGATTGTGTCCAAACCTCCCACCCCCCCATCGTGGTCTCTGTCTCTCTGTCTCTTTGTATTTTTGTTGAGCGCTGGATTCCTTGAAGTCAGTCTTTGTCCTGTGGTGGCTTCAGTTTACCCACTCTACAATCCTACCAAGCAACCACTTTCCCAAAGGTTGCAGCCAAAGTTCCCAAGTTGATTTCATGTGAGTCATCTATCTGTGCAACTGTCAGTCTAACAGAATGGGAATTTCTGATTGGCCAGGATGAATTGGAATAGAAGTGCTGACGGGTCAGCACAAAGTCATGTGATTTATAATTTTTCGTCCACTCAGTTGCTATAGCTGGGTGAGTTCTGTGCTAACCACGTGACTCAGAAAGGCGGAGCCACCATCATGAAAGGATCCTCACTTTTCAAGAATGAAAGAAGAGTAGCCAACATAAGAGATGCTCCCTGGAGGACTCTAGGAGCAAATGACTTATCTCTCTGGTCCTTGGTGTTGCCATGACCACTTTGTACCTTGCTGTGAAACAAAAATACTGCCCCACACTCTTCAGACATAAATGCACACCCTGCTTTCCTAGTGCATTTTATTTTGTTGATATTTGGTCATCGTTTCATTATTGCAGAAGCAAGATTGGATGTAGTGCTGTATTTGAGTTCTTTGGCCTAATGTATGGAATTTCGTGTGACTGAATACCACAGAAATAAAACAAACAGCAGGAGTAATTAGCAGAAGAGGAGATACTCTGAGACCAAGATCCATTCTGGCTCCATATGCTTCCACTCACTGCCCTGACCTTTGGTCAGGCCAGTTGGAAACTGAGGTAGAAGTCAAGACATCACCACTGAACAGGCATTCGTGTGGAAATGACCTTGAGTATATAAATTAGTGAAGAAAACGATTAAGCAGCAACATTGAGGACAACACCAGCCCTCTGCCCTGAGGACCATGTCCTCTTACAAGCCTTGTCTTTGTTCTGTCCTCCAGACCCCTCAGGTCCATCTCTGAGACTCTGTGGGTTTCACTTTACCCAACCTGATGACTCTGAGACTCCGAAGATCCTAGGCACTGGGCCTGGCATCTGAATGCAGTCTCAGCTCCTTTCTTACTATGTCTTCCAGCAAGGGGTTCATGCTTCTGAATCTGTTTCAATTGTAAAATGAGGAGATTTATGACTCTTACTTTGCTGTAAAGTTTTTAATACTTCGTAGGATAATACACTTTGTCAGCGCCTGGCGTAGGATCTGGCTGAGGGTAAATTCTGGGAATTTACTGCCATCTATCTCTAGCTCAGAACTTTGTAAGCTTCTCTCCAAATCCCAAAGATGAGCAAGGCCGGTAACTGCGGGAGGAGTGAACGTCTCATCGGAACAGGATGGATCTTCCCTGATTTTCTATCTCTTGAGTTGGGGCGAGCAGAAATCAGGAAATACCAAGATTTCCACACTCAAAGGCTTGAGAGCAGCAAGAAGAGCCAACCAGCCCCACTGGCGCCAAGAAGAGAGACATGCCCTCACTTTAGACAAGGAGGCCCTTCACTAACTTACTTCTACATGGGGTACCTGGAGTGTGAGGGGCCGATGTGACAACTGAATACTTTTTTTAACTAAATGCTTTTTTTTTTGTATCCATTTTCCCCATATAGATGCCATTGCGGAATGTCAATAAACATGGACACCAACTTATCTGTGCCGGTGGGTGCCAGCCCAGAGGTTAATATCGTAAGCTCTAATTGATACATTATTTAAAATAGCGTGACTGATTCTCACTCTCTGGACCCACTTGATTCGGGTTGATGGAGGCTTGCCCTTAAGTCTCCTTCATCAGAGACGGTGGAGTGGCTCAGGCTCGAGCGTGAATAAAGAGACCCTAATGTGATTACACCAGATCGGCTCCTTGGTCTTTTAAGGGTCATGAATGTCTCCTGGCACACCTCGGCATACCCCTGTCAGCACTGGAGGAAATCAGCCCAGAGAAACGTTGGCAGAAGGTCACAGCAGACTGGACTAAAGACACTAGCAACCATTTGGTTACGGAAAACTCAGCCTGACTGGAAGCATCAGACTCTGTGCTCTTTTGCAGAATATTTAAATATTTGACTAAATATCATTTTGTTTTGCCAGAAAAAAAATTGTAATCAGTAAAATCTCTAAGGGACCCCCCCCCTATCTGAAAAAGTATCTCAAGGGCATTAAGATAAAAATAAGACGATCGTATCACCCTTCCTGTGGTCTCCTGACATGGGGTGTCTGTGTTTTATAAATAAGCATGCTTGTTGATGCTTATAAATTTGAATGCTGGAAGTGTAGAAATCAAATAGAGATTTTCTTTCTTAGAATATTTCTATTTTCCCTAGTATTTCTCTGACACTCTATTGCTCTGTGATGAACCTCTTTACTTCTCTCTCTCAATGTCTAATAATGTCTGAAGTAGCTTGATTTGATTGCAAACATTTACCTAACTTTATTTTATGGCTGCAATGGAGTCTTGGGGTCTGTTTGTATATAGGTGGCTTGGACTAATATCTCTGAGTGTGTCTCTATATCTCTTTATTTCTCTGTCTCTGTCTCTTTCTCTTTTTCTTTCTTTTTTTTTTCTTTTTTTTTTTCGGGGCTGGGGATTGAACCCAGGACCTTGCGCTTCCTAGGCAAGCGCTCTACCACTGAGCCAAATCCCCAACCCCGTCTCTTTCTCATATGTGTGCGTTTCTCTCTCTCTCTCTCTCTCTCTCTCTCTCTCTCTCTCTCTCTCTCTCTCTCTCTCTCTCTCTCTCCCCCCCGTGTGTGTGTGTGTGTGTGTGTGTGTGTGTTTGAACAGGACCAAGGATGAGGGATGAGAAGCAATGGAGTCGTATGACAAATCCCAGGATATCTGACTCCAGGCACCAGCATCAGGATGCAGAGCTGAGTTTATTACCCAGCGCATACACTCATATACAGTGTTTGAGCCAATCCCAAGTCTCTAAATCCTCAGCCAATCACATCTCACCACATCGTGACTGCGCTCCAATGAAAGCCCCGCATGATGAGGTAGCTCAGAAGGAGCAGAGGAAGGGGAGTGGGAGGAGCGTCGTTCCTGTTAGGACTTCCGTGAAGAAGAGGAAGTAGCCACCACCCTGGCTGGGTTCCTTTTTGCTGTCTCAAGGGTGTTCCAGGAGCCATCTTAGATTTAATGCTGTGCGCGGCAGATCAGGACTCTTGGAGGAGTCGCAGGGGCCTGTGGTACCTCAGTGTCCGTCCCACTTTTCCTTCACAAGGTCGACCTCCGCATCCCCTACATGTGTGCATTTAGATAAGACTGATACTAACAGAGACTTTTGTGTAAACACTTTGTCACTCTCTTCGTGTATGTCTTGGTAAATAAGAAACCAGCATGTAACCGACCCTCGTACTTACACGTAGTGAGAGAAGAGGGAGGAGGGACATGTCCTTCCAGGAAAGCTGGACGGTTTGGCTGTGTCTTTGCTTCCTCATTTTCTTGTGGGGCTGGAATTTAGCCCATACCTACCTGCCTCTGCAGGCCGAATTGTGGAAGGGCCAGGTACGGCTTTTATAAATATAAGCAGCATCAGTTTGGAGCTTACCCAGAACAAGGAGTAGAAGCCAGTGAGGGAGAATTTGTTTTCTTCTAGTTCCTTCCACATCACGTGAAGATATTTGGCTCCAGTGTGTATTTTCTACCTTTTTTTTTAAAAAAAAAATTAAAAGCCACAGTTCCATGTATTTATGGAGGTTGTAGTGATGTCTTGTTACCTGTGTACACGGTAGAAAGATTAAATCAAGCTAATTGGCATACTTAATCCTTCGAGTACTTTTGGGTTTCAGTCTCAAACTCTTTCTCTCTTTCATTAATCTTCATTTTCGTCATTGAGGGCTGAGCTCAGGTGGCTTCCTGGGCAGCCATATGTGTAAACAACAGAGTCCCAGAGAGTTATAGAGAGGGAGGGAAAGACAAAGGGGGCGGAGGGGAGGAAGGGAAGTAGAGACTTCTTCATTTCTAGTTGGATGTTATGTCTATGCTGTCAATGCTGGGTTTTAGGTTTTTCTGTGATCATTCAGAATTAAATGTAAAGACTCATTAAGAAATAAATAAGTCGCTGTGTAAAAACGCGTGGAGTCAATAACAGGGTGTGTCTCTTTGTTCTTTATAACTTGCTTCTGGTATGGATGTGTGATTGGAACAGGATCTGCCTGCCTGGCTTTTAATAAACAATGCTCTGAAGACATGTTCTCCTTATGTCAGAGGACCCGTGTGCACCTCACTGCCATAATTTGGCTTATACGACTCCAGGTCTTCTCCGTGGATCATGTGAGGTCATAGCCATACGCAGTGTCCATAGCTGCAGTCTTCCTTCTTTGCATAGCTTGAAATGTTCTCATATTTTCTTCAGACATTTTTCAACTAACAGACCTACTTTCCACACTTCCTTGTGCCTGGGTGTGTGTTTCCTTCCTCAGACTGTCACATCCTGAGGAAATCCTGTGTGCTGTGCACCTCTCTGCAGAGACCTACATCTGGTCTAGAGCACAGAAGTCCAGTTATGGGATGGACACTGATCCAGAACATGTCCTACCTGGGGGACGCAGGCAACTGAGAAGCTGCTTGATTCATTGGGGGGGAAGGGGCTTCACCATCTCGCAGAAACTAACTTTCCACTTTGAGAACCTTCAGTATAGCATTCAAAATCAGCAAAAAAGTAAAATAACCCCAAATTCCCATGCTTAGAAAAGTGAAAAAAACAAATGTCAAGGCTGTTGTTTCATGATGATTCTCTCCTGTCCATCAGGGGTAGTCTCCTTTAAAGATGTGTGCATGTGGCTGTGTATATGTGTGTGTGTGTATGCATGTGTGTGTGTATGCATGTGTGTGTGTATGCGTGTGTGTGTATGCATGTGTGTATGCATGTGTGTGCGAGTGTGTGTAAATGTGTGTGTGTGTGTTTGTGCATGTGCGTGCATGCATGTGTGTATGCATATGTGTGCGTGTGTGTGTATGTGTGTGTATGCATGTGTGTGTGTGTGTGTGTGTGTGTGTGTGTGTGTGTGTGCCACATGGGATCCCCTGGAACTCAAGTTACCGGCAGGTATGACCTGCTATGTCTATGCTGGGAACTGAGCTCACATCTTCTAAAAGGAGCAGCCAGTGCTCCTAACCATTGAGCCATCTCTGCAGCCAGTGCCAAGAGTTATTCGCTTACAGTGACCGTGAACCAGTCTCCTCTGAATGTGAGCATCCCCTGTGCTTCCTGGAGAGGATGGAGCTGTTAGAGGAGAATGAAGGATGTCGCTAGCTTAGTCTCGAATGGCTCCTGCTTTTTGGCTTACTTAATATTCCAGGAGCCGAAGTCTCTGGTGCAGAAGTTAAGTGAGTCCTGCTGGTAATGAGTCTGCAGGGCTGGAGACTGGCGCCCGTCATCCCCAGACACCAGCTCCTGCTCATGGCCTCTCTTCTTCTTCTCTCAGCTAAAACCTCTCCTCGGCTACTTTTATTCCCTTTCCTCTCTGTCATAAGATGACTCCCCAAACACCCGAGGGTGTCGTTGCACTTCTGGGTGTTCATTATCCCTCCATGCCCTCCGCGGCAGATATTTATTTCCTGCAGACCTCAGTCTGCAAGCAAAACAATAAACTGAGGCTTGTTATGCGGCAGAGCAATCTAAACTCTCCCTCTCGCTGGCAGTTCAGAGACGCTGGCGCTTGTGTTTCTCCCCCTAGGCTTCTGTTTCTGAAAAGTGAAGAATCCAGATGCCGTTTCTCATGCTGCTCTCTTTCCTGGACCCCTGGATTTTCTGACTGTCACTCTGAGAGTCACAACAAAACCACATATAAAGGAATGATATTTATAGCTATGGCCGATTTTGATCTAAAGATGCTTGGGAAAGAATGGTTGGAACTCCAGAAAACCGGGGGAAGAGTCACTCGAATTTGTCATCTTCTAAGCCCTCTTGCTCCTCTCCTAAAGGAATGGGTCAAGTTATTTGAATCCAAGTGACATCGTCTCAGAGAATTGAGCACACAATTTGCCTTTCATCCACAGCTACTTAAAAGCAGGAATATCTCCCGGTTATTTTTTTTACCTTTGAGGTCACCATTGTTCTGCATAAGTGATCCATGCAGGAACTCCTTAATTCTAAATGGTTTTAAAATTCACTTCGCAAAATGTGAGGAGAAACAAAGGAACAGGCAGAAGAGAAACATGAACAAGGGTGGGGATATAGAGCACATCTGTTTTCCTTTGCTTTAATTGCTCAAAATGTTCACCTCATGCTTTATTCAATACAAATTGTGGTTGGTGATAATATTTACTGTATACGCTTGGCAGTTACAGCAAACCGCTCACCGAGAATGAAGAAATAATGTCAATGATTTCCCGGGGAATGAGAATCAGTTTGTTACTTGCGATTGTTTTCAGGTGCACGGGACATAAAATCTACTACAGGGGATTAGCCAAATGGACATTTATTTTCCCCCACATTCTAAGCGTGCTGAGGAGGAAACTCGAGAGAGAAATGGCAGTGTCACAGTTCCATCCCAGAGCTAGGCTGCAAGCAGGAAGCTATGATGAGCTCCACGGTGCTTGTGCGAGCGTGAGACTTTTATTCACAGCCTCGATAGGGCGGTGACGTCATCATTGTGGTCATCATCACACCTGCAACTGTAGTCTCATTCTGGCCAGAAAGGGGGCCGAAGAGCAAGGCAGCGGTGAGCCTAGTCCACTCCGTCTAATTTTGTAACTAAGTCATCGATCATTTAAAGGAAGTATAATCTTCACATGAAGCCTCATGTCACACTTAGATTTCGCAAAGGAGCAGTGAGTTACAGGTTTAGCTCTCTTTGTGAGACCGGTTCGGGAGGTTGCCTGTTTTCCTGAATGAGGTTGAACAGAAATAGCTACAGATAACCAGTCCTGCCTGCCTAACCAACAAAACCAACACAGTGTTGGACGGCCATGTCTGAGGGGGACTTTCATGTTTTATGTAGTAAAGGAGAAGATTAGTCACGGTGATTTCGTAAGAAATCTGAGTAATTCAGGCTCTTCCCAGAAAGAGAGGGGGGAGGAGAGATGGAGGGGGAGGGGGAGGGGGAGGTGAAGACAGAGGTAGAGGTGTATAAACCAAAGGCTTTGTGTACTTCATGGAAGAATCGAATGTTCTTAGGTCAACATAAGTACACAGTCATGTCCCCACCCCTCACCCGTGTTCCAGGCTTGTTGCATTCCTGTCCCCATTCCCCATGCTGTAACATGGGGACCTAGCTAAATCCACTGCATGAGGGAGTTGTGGGAGAGAAGCTCACAGTTGTAAACTGATTTTTCTCAAACACTTTCAAATGAGTGAAACCGTCCCTCCATGGAGCCTTGTGTCCACAGACGTCTGAGTGTGTCCTTTGTTAGAACTGCTGTGTCACTGTCACTAGGGCTGGGTGGCCCAGCGTGTTTCCATCTTCAGAGTCCGTGGGTCAACAGACACATCTCAGTGGAGGCTAAAGCAGATTGGTTTGGCCAACTCTACCCGCTGGCTGCATGTTTGTGTAGGACACCATTTCTAGGCAGCTTGTTAAAGACCCAGTTCTCAGGCTGAGTAATTCCAGCACCAAGTGTCCTCTGATTAGCACTCGCTTTCTAACGGAGTTTGGTTTTACATGGCTAAGGGCACATGCTCTTACACTACAGGTCATACTTTGCTTGACAATGGATTGTTTCTTTTTCCCAGTCGTAACAGTCACTCAGTTATTGGTGTTGGTCTTCTGAGAACTATAACCAGTGTTGTTTCCCCATTGGAGCTTCATTATCTTGGGACGCATGAAGCACAGGGATCTATGTGTCTGGAGGCAATGTGGACAGTCTCTAAGGTGACTTCCCAGAAGCTATTTTCCGTTTCTGTGTCTTCAGCCCATTTCAGCCCATTTATAAATTAGGCAATTAGCTTACTTCAGATGGGATGCTTAGACTCTTAAGTCCAGGTCCAGTATTTATGATATAACCCAGGCAAGCTGTTTGAACTCTGTTTCCTAAGGTGTGGTTTGTAATGGGATCTCTCTGGTAGGCTTATACTCAAGACTAAGATACCCCCAGCGAGCCATCTCTCCAGGCCCTAGACATCCAGATGTTTTGTGTGAAACTCGCAATAGAAGTTTGAGCATAGGAAGAGTTTGAAAGTCTCTCTCATGGACTGATCTGCAGTGCCTTTGTCTAACCCGCCTCAATCCACCGTTCATTTTCTTTTCAGTGGAATCTGTGCCTTGAACTTTGAATCTGGATCCCTTCCTGGGCTACCTCTGGGCTGTTAGAGGCTCTCCTGGGATGAGGGACACTGGTGAGCTGTAGATCTCAAAGTTCCCTGTCAGTACCAAAGAGACATGATGCTACACGGAGCACAGCAGTTCCCAGCCAGCCCTAAGGTTACATATGAGGACCAAAAGGATGCTACCTTGAGCTGGGCTACTTACCTGGAGCAATAGTAGTTATCTGTATTCGAATGCACTCACTGATGGCAGACCTATCTGGAAGTAAAGACATCATATATTGAAGAGTAGTTGTATTTTAACGCTTGTGTATCGATCACTTGGTAAGAGACAGATTGTATGCATTATGGTTCAGTAGGGTGTGCATCCTGAATCTGATCTCCAGCACCACAAAAATAAATAACAACAATAAAACCTCACAAGACAAAACAAAGCTGTCTTCCCCTTCATTTGGAGGTCGTGACTTTGAAGGCAGCCTTCTTTCGGGCCTTCATTGGCGGAACACTTCTTTGCATATTTGAAAAGGGACGACTGCATTAGCTACTTTCCGGTTGCTGTGATAAAACGCCATGACCAAGGCCCCTTACCAAAGGAAGAGGTTATTTGAACTTACGATTCCGGAGGGGTGTGTGCGTATATCAGAGCGCAGGCATGGCAGCTGAAGCCCGGAGCTGGGAGCTTATATTTGAACCACAGGTAAGAGGCTGAAAGGGAGAACGACATATGGCTTTTGAAACCCCAAAAGCCACCACCACACTTCCTGCAGTATGGCCGCACCTCTGGAAGTTACCTAAACAGTGCCGCCAACTGGAAGTTACCCAAACAGCGCCACCAACAGGTGACCAGATGTATAATCCTCTGGCCTGTGAGGCACATTCTCATTCGAATCACTAGAAGAGCATACTGAAGACAGTCAATAAGTGAAATAAGTAAAGGGCCTAGAAGGATGTTCTGATTATCTTGCCTACGGAGTAACGTATTTTATTCTTTGGCTGTAGGAGAGGTAGAGTCGCCACATGCTTTGCCTAGAATGTTTCTCTCTACTCGCTCTGCTTTCTTACTAGAGTCAGAGGAACTGTGAGATATCCCTGTGCTGCAGACACTATACATTTGAATTAATTCATACATCTTTTCTTCCTCCTCATTTAAGTCACTTGAAGAGATTCCATATCTGCGTTAGAAAGCCACTTGCCTTCTCTTATATTTTCATAGCAAAATCCATTATCGATTTTGTATGAGGCTGTGTAGATTAGAGAATCAGATTTTTTATTTTTTTTCTTTGTGGTTCTACTTTGAACACCAAGTATTCATTTCCCATGCTCTCGTTGAGTAGCAAATAACACAGAAAGGGTACTCTGCTCATAAATTAAATATGCGGCAAAAGTGTACTTTGAAAGTTAGAGCAAAAGCTAATAAGTAATATGAGAAGTGGTTTTTAATAATGCCCGGTCACACTGTGGCTGCTTCCTGGCTGTGTCTCTGCAGACTCATAGGAGATCTGCTGTTCTTGGTTCTTGGTGTAAGTGGCTTTCTGGGCTTCGAAGCAGATTCACTGGAAATGCATTTTGACTTGAAATAATGTTGAGAGCTCAGGTCCAAGTAAAGTGGGTCCAAGCACAGCTCTAAGCTACACTCTGGAAAGCCTGGATCTGGAACTGGGGCGTGGTGGCTGCAGTCTGTGGCTGCCTGTCAGATGGGGCTAGAAAATGTGCTGTGCCCTTACTCTGCTTGACTCCCTCATCCCTTCCTTCCTACCCTTCTGTCTTTCATTTCTCTTTTCCTTCCTTGTCTCTCCTCTCTCCATCCTGTTATGTTGTCAGTCCCTTCTTTATTCCCCACTTCCTTTCCTTCTCCAGTCTTTTTTCTCTCCTTTCCTCTCCCTTCCCCATGTCCTCCCTCCCTCCACCCTCCTCAACTTTGGAGAGGGCATGCTAATTTCTAACTTCCTGTTTACCCAGAGATGACCTTCCCCATGGTCCTCCTGTCACTCCCCCTCACTCCCTGTTCTCCCCACTGCCACCCCAACCACCTCCTTGCAGATTAACTAAAGACAATCGTAACCCAGAACTTCTCCGACGTGAAAAGCAGACAGGCAAACCTCGTATTTATAATGCACAGGTACAAAGAGTTGTGAACATAATGATTTTATTTTTTCATAAAGCTGTTATCAGAATCAATGTTGTGAAGAATCCACCTGATTGATTCAATCAGGAACTCTCCTGCATCCCTCAACTGCAGATTAGTGAGAGGAAGGGGTAGAGGCGGCTGCACAATCTTTCTGGATGCATCAGAGCACCGCCTGCTACCGCCATGTATATGGTTGAAATTGGACGATCAAACCTGGTATGAATATAGGCATTCAAGTTGTGGGGCTTTTCTTTGTTTTTATTTACTTATTTATTTTGAAGAAACTCTACGTAGACTTCCACAGTGGTGACTCCATCTAACATTCCCATCAGCTGCGAAAAGCTTCTTCTTTCTCATATGTTCCCTACCATCTATTGTCAGTAAGTATATAATAATAATAATAATAATAATAACAATTACTATTATTATTATTATTGTACATGTTTGACCTATATGTGTATATGTCTAATGCATGTGTGCTTGGTGCCCTCAGAGGTCAGGAGAGGGTATCAGATCTCCTGGACTTAAGTTACAGATTCTAGTGGGATACCATGTGGGTGCTGGGAACTTAACTGGGCTCTTCTGGAAGAGCAGCCAGTGCTTTGAATCACTGAACACTGTGTAGTCCCTCATTTGTTTCCTTGACAATAGCTGTACATGTGTGTAAACATACACAGACACACACACACACACACACACATGACATGTCAGCATAATATACCCTATTGTCTTTTTCTTCTGTATTCTCTCCTGTCCCCAACCCTACTCCACCTTCTAGACGCTAGCATTTCCTCCCATATTCCTCCTACTTCTGTATCCCTCCACACATGCATATCTTTTGCGTGTGAGAAGAAATAACGTGGTAATTGTTTTTTCTTACCTTGTATTATTTTTAAGGTGCTAATTTCCATATCCATCTATTTTTGTCAATATTGTTCTTCCTTACACCGTGTATGCATAAAGCACATTTTCTTTATTCAGTCTTCTGTTGATGGACACCAGGACTGGTTTGATATCTTGACTCACAAGAGTAACTCATCAGTAAATATGGATGTGCGAGTGTGTGTGTGGTATGCTGACTTAGGTCCTTCTAGGTGTGTGGTGTGAAAGCAGATGTGGGTGGATGGTGGTGGGGACTTGAGGGACCAAGGAGGGGAAGAGGAGGAAGAGGGAGCTTGAATGTGAGCAAAGCACACTGATATTAATTTGCTATTTTTCATCCATACATATATAGTCATGACCCCTTGATCCTCTTCATGGCTCATTCGCTTCCTCTGTGAGGTCAACAGCTGTCATTAGCTCTCTTTACATGGTTACTGCATAGCTAGATAGATGGTCATAACATGATGTATTAGGCTACTCTCAGCATGCATATGTATATGTGTATGTGTAGATGTATATGATATATATGTATATGTGTATATGAAAATAACAACTTAATAAAAATGTCACAAATCAAGGTATATCAATAGAAAGATTATTACTGCAAATTTAAATCCAAAAATTTTCCCCTTTGGTGTCAGAGAACGTGTCATGGGGATTAATATTTGTTTGCAAGAGACTTAGCTTTTTAATGGGGAAGACACAGTTGCTAAGGTCTAGACTGTAAAGAGCCAGTTTGCTCTTGCATTGACCAGCCATGACGCCTTGATCTTCCTCATGGTTCATTTGCTTCCTCTGCTAGTGAGGTCAACAGCTGTCATTAGCTCTCTCTACCAACAGGGCTACTGCATGGCTCGATAGATGGCCATAACATGATGTATTAGGCCACCCTCGGCAAATTACAGCAACCATCACCAGGCATGTAGAGTATCGCACATTTGTTGTCTGCAGGAGGGTGACTAGTTAATACTTGGAGGAATTTGTCCTAACGATAGCTACCAATGCAATGGAAACCACATAGGAATTCATCTTAAATCAGACGTTTAGGCTTGGAGGAGCGGATTAATAGCGGAGCACTAACCTAACACGTTGGAGGCTCTGTTTTCAACCTCAGCACGACAGAGAAAACCAGGCAGGCAGGAAGAAAGCAGGGATGGAGGGAAAGAGAGAGGGAGGGAGGGAGGAAGAAAGGCAGATGTTTTTAAGACACGCCTGGGACAATACATCTCCAGGTCAAAATCCAGAGATTATTAATCCAGAGCGGATTAAACCACTGTGTTAATTCCACTGTGTTAACACCAACAAAGTGGTGTTCAGTGTAACCAAGAACGATAATTTATTTATAGCCATTTGAGAAGGAAGGAGCGGCACGGGACATCCTAACGCTAAATAACATGCAGATAGGTTTACTTCTCCCTAAATTTGCAATGCCAAATATTCTCTGTTAATAAATTTTGCCAAATGTCTTAATGTATCAATTATTGGCTGTTTGATTTTAACAATTTCCTAGTGGAAAATTCTCCAGTTTTCATTTGCAGGCAGAGTTTAACTTCCCCTCTTTTCTGGACAAAACTATACCGAGGTTGTCAACTGCTCTCTTAATGTTAGTGTCCTATGAGCCTTGTAGAAAGGGAACGCTGGCTTAATTTTCTAAGTTTTGAGCACAGACAGGCGGCAAAATGGTCTTCCCTGGTGACTCATGAGGGTTCCTTGAAAACAAAACATTTCCTAATGCTAATTTTCAAAATGTCTCTTTGTAGGATGATTTCATTGTGCAGCAAGGCAGGTCCAGAATAGGGTGAAGCCTGTCATTGGATGAGAAGGAAGGGTAGGAGAGAGGGAAAGTCTAGGAAGGAGAGAGGAGGAGGAGAAACGGGGGTGGGGGTGGGGGGTGAGGGGTGGGGAGTGGGGTGGGCTGGGGTGGGAGGGATCAAAATGGAGATGACGGAGCAGAATAATCCAGCTCCAGGTGGACTAGGTCAAGTTTATCTTGTCTAGGTGGGCGGTTTATATCTTTATTAATTGGCAGTGAATTTATTGTGTGGCTGTATTGTGAATTAAGAATTTAACATATAAATCTGATTGATAAGTTACAAGTTTCTAGAACTTTGATTTTACTGGGCTACAGGGGAAGTGAGCAAAGTTCCCGGCAAGCAGAACGACAGCCGGGAGAGGGCGGCTATAGAATGCTTGGGTGGTGGCCCACTGGAATGCCCCGTGGAAAGCGATGTGTGTGTCAGGCGTGGTAACCACCCGCCAAAGGGACAGTGTGAGAAAGTGGCTGGCAGAGAGACAGCCGGAGCTCGCGGCTCCCACGGATCTCCGTGGAGTTGGAACGCGCGGGTACTGGTAGCTGCCGAACCATTTTTATTTTTACCGCGACATTTCTTAAACACCAACTTTCCGGGGCTTTGTTTCCCATCTTCGCCCCCGAAAGTTTTAGATCCATCATTTGTGGATCATGTTGAGCTAAAAACTAAAATAATAGGGTCTCCCCTGAGACTCTTATGAGTGAGATTTGAAGTCTGCAGGCTTTTATCCAGGTATTGATGATGAAGGGTGTTTTCCCGTTTCAGGCTAACCGCTCCACTCTCTAAAGCAAGGAGGACCAGAACCTCGGGAGGGTTAACTGAAATTATCTTGAAGGGGGAAGCTTGCTTCATTTCATACAAATCTGTTGTCAAAAAGATGATCCAGTGAGCACCGTAAATCCCTGGCGTGCTAAAATTCTGACTTCAGCTAGAAAGCCTTAGAAGATTCCCGTTGTAGCAAAATCTCTGTCTTCATACTAATAGCTTAATACCATTCTAAATAGTCGTCTTTAATGCCATTCCTGACGGTGAGCCAAAGAAGACAGACTTTAGCTGGGCTCAACCGCTAGCCAGCGTGACCAGAAATCAGTCATGGATGTGTTCATACAGTTAACAATACACGGAACTGTATAATGAGACATGAATCACACTCTGGTTGCCCTGTGTTTGTGACTATGTCCCTTGTAACTGTGTGTGCACATGTATGTGCTGTTTACTCTGTGTGTGTGTATGTGTGTGTGTGTTTATTGCTGTGATGAAACAGTATGACTAAGGCAAGTTTTAAAAGGAAGCATGCAATTGGACTTATGGTTTCAGAGGATTAGAGTCCATGATGGTGGAGCAAAGCATGACACCAGGAACAACTGAGAGTTCACATCTGTATCCACAAGCAGAGGCAGAGAAGACACAGTATAGTGAGTCTTGAAACTTCAAAGCCCATCCCCAGTAACACATCTCACCAGTAAGGCTGCTCCTCCAAATCTTTTCCATAAAGATCTACTAAATGGGGACCACACATTCAAATTCATCGGCTTAAGGAGGCCATTCAAGCTACCCACAGCTTTCTCTCCATCTCCTTCTCCCTCTTCCCCCCCCACACATGCACACATACACACACATACACACCATTAAAAAGATGGCAATTTCATGACAGAACAGTCACACTTCAAAGTATACAAAGAGAGAAAGAAAGGAAGGAAGGAAGAAGGAAAGAAAGAAAGAAAGAAAGGAAGGAAGGAAGAAAAGAAAAGAAGAGACAGAATCTGGGAACAAACTGGGGAAAATATTTCTAAATCAAACATCTAATTGATTTACAGTAGGAATCATTCAGAATAAAAAGGAAACCCTCTTCCAAGATGAAGGATGTGAACAGTTACCATCCCAAAGAAGATATGTGAATGGTACAGGGACAGTTCATGCATGCAAATGGGCCATTGAGGTAGCTCAGTAGTTAGGGACACTTGCTGCCAAGGTTAAGGACCTGAGTTCAATCCTTGGGACTCACATGTAGAAGGAGAGCACAGACTCCTGCAAATCGTTTACACACACACATACACACACACACATATACACACACATACACACACATACACACACATACACACACACATACACACATATACACACATACACATACACATACACACATACACACATACACACACATATACACACACATACACACACATACGCACACATATGCACACACATACACACACATATACACACACATACACACACATACACACATATACACACATACACACACATACACACACATATGCACACACACATACACACACATATACACACACATACACACACATACACACAGACACACAAAAATACACACACACATACACATACACACACATATACACACACATACACACACATACACACAGACACACACACATACACATACACACATACACATACACACACATACACATACACACACATACACATACACACACACAGACACACACAAATACACACACATACACACAGACACACAAAAATACACACACACATACACATACACACACATATACACACACATACACACATACACACAGACACACACAAATACACACACACATACACATACACACATACACATACACACACATACACATACACACACACATACACATACACACACATATACACACACATACACACACATACACACAGACACACACAAATACACACACATACACATACACACATACACATACACACACATACACATACACACATACACATACACATACACATACACACACAAATACACACACATACACACACATACACACACATACACACACATACACACACATACACACACATACACACACATACACACACATACACACACATACACACACATACACATACACACACATACACACACATACACACACATACACACACACACACATACACACACACCATACACACACACATACACACACACATACACACACATACACACACATACACACATACACACACATACACACACACCATACACACACATACACACATACACACACATACACACACATACACACACATACACACACATACACACACATACACACACATACACACACATACACACACATACACACACATACACACACATACACACACATACACACACATACACACATGCGCATTAACACACACATACACACATACACACACGCGCATTAACACACACATACACACATACACACACGCGCATTAACACACACATACACACATACACACACGCGCATTAACACACACATACACACATACACACACATACACACACATACACACATACACACACATACACACACATACACACACACCTATTTGCACAATATTTTACCTCCCTCTTTTTCACATACACACTCATGAAAATAAATAAGAAATGTAAAAGGCAGCATGTTAGAAGCATAAAGCACTAACGCTCTAGAATGCCTACTGCTACTCTCAGAAACAACGCCTTATCCAAGTGGGCGGGTCAGATGTTTGAGTGGAGTATGGGCTTCTGGCCTCCAGAATCTCCAGAATGAAAATACTTACTGTGTCAGCTACCTGCGTTGTGGAACCCTGTTGGCAAATCCTTAGGAGATTAGGATACTGTTGCTTTAAATTAAATTAAAATGAAAAACTTTGCTAAAAATTAACAATTTACAAAATCGTTACAATTTGTAATTGCAAATTGTAATTTTGTAATTTGTAATTACAAATTTGTAATTACTAAGTATACAATTAGCCAATTAAAATAATGTTGCTTTAAACAAATTCCACAGTTCTCAAAGGTTCCTACCACAGCATGTTTACTTATGCCTGGCCTATAATTTAATGTTAGTCCCGTTGTCTTTTCTTTTCGTACTGTTTTGCAATCATTTTAGTCTCACAAAAGAACCTTTAGAAGGATCCGGTTTTGGGAAGATGAATTCAACACACACTCTCTTACTTATGGCACGTGTTACAATGTAAACCTTTGCAGTTTTTATATGAAACAAAGTCAAGGAACCTTCAGGAGGTGGGGAGAATAGTTAGATGGCTGGGGACAAGGAGTGAGGAGGCAGAGCATTCTCTTGTGTTTTCCAAACAAACCAAGCTAGAAAACATTTAAAGAGGGGTGGCTGGGACAACTGGACTGTCATGCAGACAAATACACGAGTGGGGCTCGGACTTTGCCCCTTTCTCCCAAATTCCCTTTAAAACTCAATAATACACTTACTCTTAAATTGCAAAATCTAAAATTTCTGAAAGGCATGGAAGAAAATGTATGTGGTCTTGAGCCTGGTGATGAATTTTCAGACACAGGGTTGAAAGCACAATTTATGTAAGAAAGACTTGATGGATGGGTTTAATTAAAACGAAATGCTTCTGCTCTGTGACAGTCACTTGTACAGAGAGGCAAAGAGGAGTCACGGGCTGAAGAGCGTGCCCACAAGACACGCACCGCGCCGGGTGGCAGACGTGCATCGTAAATTGGCTAAGGACTCTCTACCTCGGCCAGAGCAGCCCTCGGTGTGTGCTGCTACCTGGCTTCCGTCCTTAGCTTGTCAGCTCTTCTCTCGTCTGCATTGTTCCTGGCCGCCCTAGAGTTTTAAATGCGATTAAACCCAGTGTCCTCACCCGTCTTCCACTTCTTGAGACTCTAGGACCTGCCCTGTTTGTCAGTGGAGGCTGCTGTTTGTTTCCCCTTCCCTGGTTGACTCATCTCTCGGTTGCTACTGTTACCGTCTTAAGGGAGGCGTCTCTTAATCAGGAGTAAGAGAAGAGGTTTTACTGAACACTTCCTTCTGCCCTTGAGTCCCCTTCCTTAGAGCAGCCTGCCCTCAGACCTTTGCTCTCCTCGAAGTTCTTTAGCCTTGAAAAATTTTCTTCTTCTTAGGAAGGGGCATCTTCTCCTCAGCCTTTGCTCATTTGAGAAACTTTTTATCACTTCCCTGGGTGTGAAGTGGAATTTCACCGGACCCGGAAGCATGATTTTAGCCCCCAGTGTTTTATATTCCACCAGGTGTCATGAACACCTTTAATTCCAACGTGTGGATGGCAAGGGAGGGGATCTCTGGGTATTCGGGGCACCTGTGGTCTCCGTAGTGCATCACAGGCTTGCCAGACCTGCACAGTGAGTTTAAATATGGAGTTCGGAGAGGAATCCACTGGAGGCTCTGTTTTGATTCTGTGTATATAGGCGCATGTGTGTATGTGTGAATTCATGTGTGCATGTGTGTGTATTCATGTGTGTGTGTATTTATGTGTGTGTATTCATGTGTGTGTGAGTGTGTATATGTGTATGTATGTTGTATTTGTGTGCATGTACATCAGCATAGGTACATAAGAAAGTGTCAGGCTCTTTGGAAACTATTCTTCAGTTCTTAAATTATTTATCACACACATACATGCACACACACACAAATTTGGGCAGTATTTTTTATGTTGACTCTCTTCCTAACCTATCTAGTTTATATGTGAATTCATCAAAGACACATTTCACGTGTTACATTTTCTTTTCTTTTCTTTCTCCCCTCCCCCTCCCCTCCCCCTCCCCCTCCCCTCCCCGTCCCTCTCCCTCTCCGCAGTATCACTGGTAGCTCACATTGGATTTGTAAGTATTTTGTAGCCAAGGCTGGCCTTGAACTATAAATCCTCCCACCTCTGTCACCCCAGTGCTGGGATGGAAGTTCCTGGTTTAACGCTATTGGTATTTAGATTTCTTAAAATAAATTCATTTCTCTTTTATTCTTCCTTGAGATTTCTACTCTCTGATGGCCCAGTTCCTTTCAATGATGTTTTTGTTCGGGAAGGGGCAGCTTCTCCTCATTAGCGCTTTCTTCCATTAGAGCCCTTAGCCTGTTAATCATGCTATTTTTAAATCTCTGTCTGATAGTTTAACATCTGTGCCATCTTTAAGTCTGGTCCTAATGCCTGCTCTGGTTTCCTCTGTCTATCCAGACAGCTGCTTTTATTTCCTTTTAATATGAATTTAGACTTCTTTTCTAAAACAAATAGCCAGTTTGGTTACATTTGCTAATAACAGACCCAGTCAATAGGTCTTTGGTGTAAGATTATTTTTATTAGTCTTCCTATGAGTTGGGCCGTGTTTAATTTTTAATATATCGGTATACATCAGTTTTCAAATTCCCAGCATTCCCTATGCCTTCATCCTTTGGCTTGGGCGTCCCTATGTAGTACTTCCCAGAGATGCTCCCCCGGTCATAGTCATGAAGTGTTGGGGAGGGGAGCATCCCATAGCTTGCAAATGAATCTCTCTGTCCACACTTCTATGGTGACCTTCCCAAGTGCCTTTGCAGGCTGCTGCTTCATTTTGAGAAAAGGCACTGGAAGTATTTGTGGCAGGAGAGGTTGGAAATCCCTTGCCCACAGTAGCTGAGGAGAAGCCTTTTTTTCCTCAGGAATAGTGAGGTCAGAGCCCTGCAGTGCTGGGGGCCCTCTAAGATTACAGCTGGGTGGTGTTTTCAGCCTCAGACTAGCATAAACCTAGCCGCCAAGATTTGATCAAAACGGCTTTCAAAAGCCACCTACAAGGTTATGGCGTCAGTAAAGTCAGCTCGAAGTAGCTTTCCTGTTTCTGTAGGAGGAGGGTGGTAGTGGTTTACTCTCCTCATTAATACATTCCCTCCTGCTGTGATGATCCCAGCCCTGAAAGTATTTTCGTTGCTACTTTGTAACTGTAAATTTGTTGCTACTTTGAATCTTAATGTAAGTATCTGTCTTCTGATGGTCTTAGGTGACCCCTGTGAAGGAGCTGCGCGCCACCCCAGGGGTCGCGACCCACAGGTTGAGAAGCTCTCAGGTTGAGACGCGCCCACCTAAGCCTTTCCCGGGTTTCACTACTGGACTTTCCCAGTTCCGTCTAGAACTCTGCATTTCTTTACCATTGCTCCTTGAAACTCCTTTAGTCCAGATGAGTTTTCCAACCTGCTTCACTTTTCCTGGCGTCGGTACTTTCATAGAGCACAGGGTGGGGTAGCTGCGTGTGTCCGTACTTAAGGGCTTGGCGGCAACTCCCTCTTTGAATGTTAGTTTTATTTATCCCTTGATTCAACCTAGCATCGTCTAGAAAGGACATGTCAATAAGAGATCTGGAAATCCGTTGGCCTATGGGCAGGCATGTCAGATTGTTTCAATTACCCTAATTGATGTGGAAAAACCCAGCGGGGGCTTGGGGTCTGGTCTGTATGAGGAAGGGAAAGCTAACAGAGTAAAGTCCTGTATGAGGCTCTGTGCTCGCCGCCAGTCTTGGGCTTCAGCTGCTGAGACTTCTCAGTGTCGGGCTGTCACTTGGAATTGTGAGCTAAATACTCCATATCAGTCTCTAATGCCAGTTTAGTTGACAATAAAATGTAAACATGCACACACATACATGACCACACATGACCACCCATGACCCACCTATGACCACACATGACCCACATATGACCACACAATGTGAAAACAGGATGAGATGTGAGAACGAAGTGGGAGTATAGAACTGGTAATGGGGGGGGGATATATTTCACGTAGACGGGGGATGATTTGGGGGTGGAAGGATATCATCAAGATGGGAAGGCGGGTTAGGGAGGGCAGTGACATGCCTAAGAGGACAGGACACAATGACATTGTGTATGAATATCTTATAAGATCACTTATCATGTATGCAAACTAAAAAATAGAAAGTTAAGCAGAAGGGTGCTAGGACGAAGTCTGTGCTATAGGAAAACCACTGAGGTTGTATGAGGAACAGATCAGAGACAGGAAAAGCAGCTGATATTTTACTTCCCTTTGTTCATCTTTTTACTTGTGGTATATGATATATGAAGTCCAATTCTTTTACTGTATTCTTTTTCCCAGGGTCACATAAATTTTAAAACCAGGCTATTCTGTTTTGACTTATACTGCGAAAGAGTACATATAGATATTCCCTGAAAATAAATATTAAGTGTTTACTGTATTTTAGAAAGTGCTTTAGTACAAAAATGTACAAAGTCCCCAGCCTTGTGCGACATGGGACGTAATATTTATTTTAGAAAAACTTGATTAACTGATATCAGTGTTTTTGCATTTCCTCAAAGATTTTAATCAACTCATGCAGCCGTGTGTGTCTATGCATATTTTATAATTTCTTCATAATATTTAATCTGTGTCTGTAATTGTATGTTTGTAGTTTATGTATTGTATAGGTTAAAGCCCTATAATTTCATGCTAAAAAACAATTCTACTAAACCCAGCAATGTATATTATTTTAAGCATCAAAACAACTTAAAAATTCCCTTTAAATTGTATATTTCATTTTTATAGCATCTCTTTTGTTTAATATATTTTCTATTTCTCTTCAAGTTCTTTTTGTTTGTTTGTTTTCAGGTAAGATCTCGTATAGCCCTGGCTGACCTTCAACTCACTATGTCACTGAGGATGACTTTGTATCTCTGATCCTCCTGCCTCCACCTTCCAAGTACTTGGATTATGGGCATGCACCGCCATATTTAGTTGATTGAGTGGTAGCGATGGAGCCCACCCACAGTCTGTGCTACAGCCCTGGCACCTCTCAAAGATTCCTAACTGGTCTTGTATAACACTCTGGTTTCTCTATCATACTTTATTCCCATAGCACAATTCAGCCAATCCCAGTGCCTAACTAAAATAGAGTGATTTGAAGACAGTGAATCATTTATTAGCAAGGGGATTAATTTTCTTTCCTTTTGAATGCAAGATATTATTGACTGCTCTCACAGACAATTCACCCAAAAGTGAAGAATCCATAGAGAGAAATTTAAGAAGAAACAGGAGGCGTGATTAGATGCCAGAGGAGCTCACAGTAGGGGTATGGCATCCCCATCACTTATGAATGTTCCTCTTAACTGTCAACGTGACAGAATCTGGAAATGACCTTAGGTGTGGGTTCTAGGCATGTCTTCGGGAGTTTACCCTGGTTGTGTTCACTGAGGTGGGAGAACATAACCACCCTGCACATTTTGTGGGGGACAGTCTGCATATCTGGCACAGGATGCTAGCAGAGGAAGAAATAAGCTCTCCCAGGATCCTCTGTCACAGCTCCCAGCCCATCAGCTGACAGGTGCTGAGCAGGAACCATGCTGTTGACCTTGGTGACCATGCAGCCAATGCTCACAGGTCTTGGTATTCATTTCTGAGTTGTCCTTTGCAAAGCCTGCAGCAAATCGCGTTTCCATCACAGCGGAGGAGCAAATGTTTGTCCCCCCTGATGCTTGGAATTAGGTCCTGTTCACCATCAATGATTCAAACTAAGAATCAGGGATCCGTTGAATGACAAGTTAATGAGTACTTAACCCAGGTAGCTCATTTCTGTCCAGTGCCAAGGTATGGCAAGGAGCTAGACGCTGTGCCTTTTCTGATGAAGCGCAGTGTCATCTGCTGCTCTGTGATGCACACAACTGCTGTGCCTTTCCTTCCTGCTTCTTCCTGGCTCCTCTCTTCTCCCCTCTCTTTCCCACCTTTCTCTTCATCTTCTCTTCTTTCTCTTTCTCTCCCCAACCTCTACTCCTCTCTTACCCTTATCTCTCCTCTTTTCCCCCTTCAGGAACACATTTATTTAATCAAAATGTTGATTTAAGAAAAATGAAATTTTATTTGTGATGGTTTGAATTTGCTTGGCCCAGGGAGTGGCACTATTAGAAGGTGTGGCCTTGTTGGAGTGGGTGTGGCCTTGTTGGAGTGGGTGTGGCCTTGGAGTGGGTGTGACCTTGTTGGAGTGGGTGTGGCCTTGGGGTGGGTGTGGCCTTGTTGGAGTGGGTGTGGCCTTGTTGGAGTGGGTGTGTCACTGTAGGCATGGGCTTTAAGACCGAGGTACTAATTGCCTGGAAGTCAGAATTCTCCTAGCAGCCTTCAGATGAAGATGTAGAACTTTCAGCTCCTCCTGCACCATGCCTGCCTGGATGCTGTTCTGCTCCCACCTTGATGATAATGGACTGAACCTCTGAACCTGTAAGCCAGCCCCAATTAACTGTTGTCCTTATAAGAGCTGTCTTGATCATGGTGTCTGTTCACAGACACCCTGACTAATACATAATTAAATTATACCACTCAAATAAATTTGTTCAAATTACAAAATGCGAGTGCATTCTGCCAAGATCAAATCAAACGGAGAAGACTGGGGGTCCACACAAAAGACCCAGTGCTCACCTGGATTGATCCAGCATTGATGAAATGCCCATCCTGAATGTTCACGTCAGCACAGCCATGGAGTTGAGAGTGGAGCTTCCCTCTGACCTTGAACAGGAAAAAGAAGAATGGAGAGATGCCCTAGAAACTCTTGGTGGATACAGAAAAAGAGAACAAATTTGAGGAGGCAAGATGCAAGTGTGTGTGTGTGTGTGTGTGTGTGTGTGTGTGTGTGTGTGTGTGTTTATGTGTGTGGTGGTGGTGATTTGAATATGCTTGGCCCAGGGAATGGCACTTTTAGGAGGTGTGGCCTTGTTGGAATAGGTGTGTCATAACAATGGCGCTTCATGCTGTAATGTCCCCCTTTTCTGTTTGTCCCTGTTTACGAGATTAATAAGCCACAGAAACCACTTGAAGACATGCATGCTGGGTAGGTAACTTAACGATGTTTTTCAATGTAACACCTGTAGATTGTTTGCCTCACCATCCTGCAACAGAAAACATTTCATACAGCCCAGGCTGTGATTATGTGTCCAGCCAGAAACAGGTGCTGCTACATCCATTATGATCTCCCCTGGATTACGGACGACACACTCAATACCCCTTGGCAGGGCAGGTGAATCAATTTTCTACCTCAGCGGGCCAAGGCACAAGGATATACTTCTGACATGACTCGAGCACATGACCGATGAGCAGCGGCCATGCTTCCTTCCCATTGTTCCTTAGTCTCTGTATTTCATCGTCTTTCTGACTTCAGGACATTTCTGTTGGTTTTTGCTCATCAAAATACACCTGTTAATAACCTGCTTATTCAACTGGTACTTAATACACAACAGGAGGATGTCGTAGGCTCCCTGTTCCTCGTGTTCAGTAGCCACGGTCCAGCATCTGACTGGGTGGCAGCGAGCAGCAAGAGAGAAGGTCCTCATTTGTCACAAGAAAAGATGGCTGCCTTCTCTCCAGCCTACCTGTGACCTCAGCCCTGTGCATTGTAACTTGGGTCATCAAGACACAGAGTGGTACTGGGTAAAGCCCAAGCCTTCTCTAAGACAAAGCAAAAGGGAATCAACGTCACTCATAGCAAAGTCTACATACAACCTCAGAACACAGCCACCAACCAGTCTTTCTTGAACCATAACCAGCTAATTCAAGGCACCCAGTATTAGCGGGTTAACTCAACTTTCTAAGAAGAAGGGAATAAAAGCTTGATGATGTGAAATCTTTGCCACAAAGCAGGAATGAAATGGTGGGTGCGAGGGAGGGTGGGCTGTGCTGGGGAGAGTCAGCTGCAGGGTTGGAATGACTTTCTCCCAATCACTCATGACTTGGTGGAAGGCTGGATAAGTTACTTGCTTTCTCTAGGAGGTTGAGAGCCCTTTCTGTAAAACGCATGTAATAGGGTTTCAGTGTTTTAAATTATTATTTTTCCAGCACTAAAGAGCGTTTCTAGGCTCCCCCACATGCTAAGCACGACTGCACCATGGAGGTCGCATTCTTAGATACTTTAAACTTTATTTTAAAACAAGGTCTACTATGCTGCCCAGGTTGGCTTTGAACTCACAAAGCTCAAGACTAGGCTTGAGCATGTTAACCTCTTACCTCAGTCTCTGGAGTAGTTGGGATGATAGGAGAAGAGCCTTACCCCCAGCTGGAATTAACCCTTTAGTACTGCAACCCAATGTGTGAACAGAATAAATTTGTTACTTTAGTATTTAATACATAGCTCCTATTTTTCATATTTTCATTATTATTCTTTTATGGACTCCGTCTTCTGGCTGGGTTCACTGCATAGTAGGTACCAAAGCATGTCCCCAGAAGTTAACTGACATCATTTCAACGGACACGTTTCCCTGTGGCAGGAATTATCCATTTCCCCATCTTTCAGATAATTGGCCCAAGGCTAGAAGAAAGTCATTTTCTCAAGTCACAGACAGCGAGACAGAGCAGCCAGGACAAAGCCAAGTATTTTCTGCCTGCAGTCTGTCTTCTGACATCTTTACATAGACACTCGCTTGACCATCCTGGCCGCTACAGTGGGCAGCCGGTCCCTCTTGAATTCTTTATTCGATCGCTGGGTTTCTACCAGGGGAAACAGTTCAAAGTAGGATTTTCTGAGTTTTTCCAAATTGTGGGTTTTCAAAACAGTTATAAATAAAGCTAAACAATTTCTGGTGTTCCAATAAAGTTGTGGTTTCTGGAACATCTAAATCATAGCTTAACCATGCTACAAACTATAAGCCATCCACAATCATTTATATGATTGTTGCTTTAGATGGATAAGCAATAACAAAGACTCCTTAGTTGGGCAGACTAGCATGACGTAAGAGATGAGTCAGCCTTTGCTTAGCTCCTCCAAAACGCCACAGCTGGGATGTATAGGCAGAGGAAGGGGTGCAGAAGCTAAGGGGACAATCCAAGTGCTGGACAGTTTCTGAAATGTGTTTTCTTTTCCTGTCTGTGAAATTACCATGTTGCAGGTGGCTTGTGATCCTATAGCTTTGCGGCTTACAAGTCTTGGACTAGCTGGGTCTTCTGTAAAGCTGTGGTTACAGTGCTAACCTGGTTGGAGACCTGCTGGGAAACTCCACTGTGGAAGGCTCCATTTCCAGATTCATGTCCTTGACAGAACCTATTTTGCAGTTGGGGGGGCTAAGAATTTCAGTTTTTTTTTTGTTGGGGGTCACTTGAAGGCCATTCAAGTTCAAGTATGCGTGCCTACTATGTATGTTTTCCAACATGGCAGCTTCCTTTCTTAAATCCAGTAGGGGAATAGTAGACTCTGGGTCTCTGACAGGATGCATGCAGCAGGGTCGGCTTGGGCCCAGAATTCTGTTATTATATATTAAGGAAATAATTGCAGTGAACAGTGAGTCACTGTGGCCTGCAAGCCAGAGAGAGTCAAACGTGAGGAGAAGAGCAAACACGTGTAAGTCAGTGAGTACTGCATGCTCTCGGACCTTCACAAGCACTTGGAGGAACCTTGGTGTCGGCTGGAGAAGTGTCTAACCATAAGTCATTTCACATCCGATTCCCTACGACTCATCTAACTGCAGGTAATTCCAGATCCACTTCCTTATGACTCATCTAACTCTAGGTCGTTCCAGATCCGACTCCCTCTGACTCATGAAAACAGGGAGTAATTTTATATAGTGTAGGTGCAGTTCAAGCTCCTGTAATTCAGATGCAAATGATGCTCTAAAGAGACTGGATCCTTTGTGACTTTAGCTTGATCACCTTTGACTTGTGTCTCGTTTCCCCTGTGGTCACACAATGCTTGCAGTAGCTCCTGGGCACACATCATTACCGAGGAACAGGAAAAAATTCTCGCCTTCCCCATGAATTTTTTTCCCTGTATTTGAAAGTTAAGAAATGTTTTGAAGAAATCCAGGCAGTGGACTTCCACCACATTTCATCAAATAGAACTCAGTAGCGATCACTTTTCCAGCCAATCAAGGAAAGGGGGCTGGTGGAAGGGTTATGGGCTTAAACTCACCAGTACTGATATAGCTGTGTCATTTTCTTAGATTAAAACCAGTGAAGACCGACAACACTGGAGCCCTGGTGGTAAGGAAACAAATAGGCAGACATGGGGCTCTTCATGCATCAGTGTGGCTGTGTGTCTCAAGTGTGTGTGTGTTCATGTTCGTCAAAGGTGGAAGTATGAGTTAAACAGCTGCCTTTGAAGGGTGTGTGTACGTTTCAAGAGATCTCCCTCCTGACAAAGGCGGTTGGTGTCAGACATAGGTTAAACCATGACCTAGGCGTAGACCAGCATGGGTAAGCCAGAGCAATCTCACCAGTAAAGTGGGCATGCTAGTGTTAGCCGTCTTCTTAGTCTTTCATGAGATTCCCCAGTGTCTGCCAAGTGCCCAGTGCTCAGTAGGTGCTGGTCTGTGAAGAAAGGGCAGATGAGAGTCTTCTCATGCCCCTCTCTTGAGTGATGTCAGAGTATCGTCTCCCAGGATCATTTCACCCTCACTCCAGTGGGATGACTAAAGTAACGAGGGGAGGCATATCGGAACCTTCTCAAGGTTCTTACCCACCTCTCTGGGGTTCTTCTTTCACATCTGCAGAGTTCACGTCTTGGTGGCATTTCTTCTCCATTTGAAGCCTTCAGAGTGCTTTCTCAAATCGCCAGCACAAGTTCAACACAAACACCCTTGCCAGGATCAAGGTCGTTTTTTACTTTTATATGTACTATTTCTCCCTTGACAGTCTCATCTCCCGAATCGAGTGCCATGGGCGACTGTTTGTTTACGGTGTTCTACGTCTTCCTTTCTCAGGCAGTTCCAGTTCCAGAAAGATCATAAAATACGTGACTGTGGTGGGCGGCTAAAGTTCTCCAAGAAGTCAGTCGTGAAGTTTAATTAAAGGTATTGGAGAACTTTTTTTTTCTGGTTGATATTTGCCCAGGATAATGGAGAAATATATATGAATGACTATTGAGCGTTAAAAAAAATGAGTTAAATAAAGTAAAAGGGTCTGTGTCCACAAGCAAGCAATCTCCAGGGACTGTGTGATATGCTAAAAATAAAGGCCCATTAGTGAGTCAAATTTTTCAGCAAGTCGATTGGGAGTTAGAAAAGTCAGGGAGTAGACCTGAGTTAGTGGAAGTGAAGACAGGTAGAGGAGGCAGGAAGGGGTTCTCCAGAGAGGAACCTGTTTGATTAGAATCTATTTTATGCACATGACAGAAACCCCACTCAAACGAGACCAAGCTGAAGAATATGCACTAGCTTTTGTGTACTTGACTGTATTGAAAGGTCCAGGCAAATGGGTTTCTGGCCCACAGTCTCTCTCCCTTCTCTTTGCTCTTCTTTCCTCATGATACCTCATTCACAGGCTAGCTGTGGTGGTTAGTTTTGCCTGTCATCCTGACACAGTGTAGAATTAACTGGGGAGGGAGTCTCAGCGATAAAGTGTCTGGATCATGTTGGCTGTTGGCATGCCTGTAGAGAATTATCTTGGTTAGTTGGAAGACCCATCCACTGTGGGCGGCCCCATTCCCTAAGAAATGAGACTGCACTGTGTAGGAATGGAGAAAGAGCTGAGCACTGGCTTGCACAGATGAATTCATCATTCCCTACTCTTGACTGTGGATTTGATGTAGCCAGTTCTCTCGCTCTCCTGTCTCTGTGATTTCCCTGCTATAGTAGATTATAACCTGGAACTGAGAGCTAAAGAAAGTCCTTCTTCCCCAAGTTATGTTCTGTCCAGATATTTTGTCAGAGAATCAGAAAATAAACTAAGCTGCCAGTTTTTGTCAAGATGGTGACAGTGAACTGTTGGGCTTTTCTATACTTCCCAGAATCCTTTCAACAGTGGTTGGAGCAAGAAAGGTTTTCTTAGTTTGGTCAATCTGTGATGCAGGTGCAAAATACTGTAGATTCTATAGCTTTAGCAACACATATTGATGTCTTGTGATTCTGGCAGCTGATGTGTCCAAGATTGCTATGCCAACTGATTAGATCTCTTGGGCTCTTCGGCATCAAGAGATGACCAACTGAGCATTGAATGCATGCATGCATAAGGAAGAAGCATCTAAAACAGCATCGGGGAGTCTCCTTCACAAGGCAATGGGCAGGAATCATTTGCACATGACTTTCATGGTGCTAACCAGACCACAGGGTATTCACACTCATGAACTCAACTGCCACCCAGGGGCATCACCCCGAACATCACTGCATGGGAGACTGGGGTTTCTACATGTGAATTTAATGTTTACAGAGGGAGCATAACTATATAACGTTAAATATGTGTATTTGTATATATGTTCCTCTGCTATGACGAATGGGCAGGGGATATGAAGAAGGTAAAATGGGATAGATCAGTTGGATTCAAGATCAGGTCAGTGACCCATGGGGAGAGTGGCATGAAAAGGATGGTGGCCAGATCTGCTTTTCTCTGAGGCCTGGATGCTGCGGGCATAGGAAGCATTGCTGGGTCCCTGATGGCTCAAAGACTCATAGACTTGTGAGGAGAAGGGTCTCCTCAGTTCTGGGAGGACTCTGGTAAGCTCCCCGGGCATCAGTGATGGAAGCCAGCCTTGCCTGTGCCCGTGAGAACATTAAAGTTCCATGGGATGGCCCATTGAGCATTTAATGTACTCCCAAGGAGAAAGACCTCTAAGCTGGTCCTGCAGACCCTAGTGACCATTGACTGGAAACTTCATGAGTCTTCCATGATACCTAACAGGCAGCTACATACTTAGAAGCATAACACAGTATCCATTTACCACCCCACAGTTTCTCCAGCTGTCATAGGGGCACAATAACCTCCATGTGTACTTAGCAGAAATACCCCTCTAGGAGTTATTTTTTGTTGCTTCTTCATAACCATAATTTTACTGTCAAAATCATAATGTCAATATCCGTGATTTCTGATGGTGTTGGGAGGCCCCTGTGAAAGGGTCGTTTAACCACCAAAGGTTCAGATCAGCAGTGTATACCTCGTGCATGTGTGGGAGACCTTAAAAATGATCAGTTATCAAGGAAGAGGCTTTGAGATGGTGTCTTGATCAATAAAGAGTACATTTAAGAAACAGGACAGGATAAAATATTCAATGTAAATATAAAATATTTTGTTTTCTAGTGGGAATAACTTGTGGGGAAGCAAATAATAGTGGACACAAGACAGTTAGAGGAGCTTGCTAAGGTAGAGGCTTTGGGCTCAGCTCCAGACTTTGTAAGGTCCAAAGTGTTCTTCTATTTAGTTCTTTCTCCTTTACTTGGTGAAATTCTGCATGTGAAGGGCGCGCCTGATTAGTTCAGACTCATGTAAGGACCTGTCACTTGCTTGTCACCACCTGTGACATTTCTACAGCGTAACTCCATCACAGGGTAAAGCAGACCGTCTTCACCAAAGATCATGCCCAGCACATACATGCTGGAGCCTGGAAAGCTCAAGGCATGTGCTAAACTTCCTGCCCTCTCCAGCAACAGAAAAGCTCACGTACGAAACTTAGAAGGGCGGACTCCATGCCTGGGTGGGGAACACATAGGAGAGCCCGAAATAACAAGACTCTATGCCTCGGCAGGACGCCTAGGAGGCCCTAAAACAGTGGTTCTCAACCTTTGTGGGGGTCACGGATCCTTTCACAGGGGCCCCCTAACACCATCAGAAAACACAGATATTGATGTTATGATTCTCCAGGATAGTGAAGTTCTAGTCATGCAGTAGAAACAAAAATAATTTTGTGGCTGGAGGATGTGATACTGTGGGGCCCTTTATTAAAGGGTCACGGCGTTCGGAAGGGTTGAGAACCATCGCTCTAAGAGGACAGACTCTAAGCTTGGTGAACACACAGGACGCTACGAAGCCTCCTCTCTTTTGCTGACTCCCTTCAATCTTACATACTTCTAAATGCCAGGGAAGCCTGGAAGGAGTCATATTTCACAGGCGGGCTGATTTTTCTTTTTATGCAAACCATTTTCTGCAGGCAAACTTACCTTCTTGGTGGCTCACTACATAATTCGAAGGAAAATAAGTCAAATTCGTGTATGACATAATGCCACTTAAATGGCAGCTGTTATAAAGGGCTTCCGGGAGGACCATCAGTCAGTAAAGTGGCGGCAGAGATCCCACCCCTGAGTCTGGATGTGCTCTGGAGCATGTGAGTAAGCAGACATCTTCAGCGTCGTCAGTCTCTGTCCGGTACGTGCTCATGTCTGGAAAACAGCCTATGTGATTTCCAGAGCCTTCAACTGTATTAGCAAAGAAGTCCCTCCAGTCTCCTGAGCTCCCTCCTGGTTGCTATTATCTAGCAATTAATCACTCCGTCTGTCCCAAGCTGCTCCTCAGTTTAATCCGTTTGAACTGTTGTACCCACACACATAAAACAGAACTCTTAAAGCTTACTTACACTTAAAAGTATAATGCTTAGATTAGTTTAAACAACTTTCATCGGGTTTTAGAGCTTTAGTCAGACCCTGGAAAGAACAAATCAGCTAAGAGAATGTATAAGGGGTGGGGCGAGAGGAAGTGTCTATGAGAACAGCACAGAGACAGAGGGGAGAAGTTTACTGTATCCCTCACGGTGGAGGGAGGGCATCTTCAACACACACACTACTGAGTTCAACAAATGGAAACAGCCTCCCCCCATTCTTATATGCAGAATGGGATGACAAGACACTTGCCAATTCTTGCTGGTGTTTGTAAAATCTCCCACACACCTTTGTGAGAGACTCACTCTTCCTCAGGCAATGGTGTGTGTGTGTGTGTGTGTGTGTGTGTGTGTGTGTGTGTGTGTGTGTGTGTGGCTATTCTTGGCAGTCAACTTGATGACATAGGAAATGAGCTACAATCCAGAAATGAGGGCACACCTATGAGAGACTCTTTGCTCAGTGAAGTGGGTGAACCCCTTCTAATCGGAACCTTCGAGGTGGGAAGACACATGGCTTTGATCCGGATCCTGAGTCTGGGAGACACACCTTTGGTCTGGGCCACATCTCCTGCTAGAAGGCTGTAGGAGGGCATGGAGGGAAGAAGCGTTTGCTCTTTGCCTGCTTTCCCTCACCCTGTACATCCAATTCCTTCACTGGCACTACAGCTTACTTCTCTGGGATCCCAGGGTTTACTGAAGAGCAGCTGAGACATCCAGCCATAAGGACTGAATGACTACTGGGTTATTGGACTTTTCATAGCCTGTCATTGTTGGGTTAGTTGGATGGACACAGTCTGTAAGTCAAGTCATCCTGAATATATATATATATATATATATATATATATATATATATATATATTTATATTTATATGGGACCATCCTAAGAGGGCCTGTGGTAGCTGGGGGACTTTTGTTGCATTTTGTTTTCAACATTTTATAGAAATTTAAGTTTTATATATTGAGTATTATTTTTATATTTTATATATTATATTTTATATATTATATAACATGTCATATAATAAATAAAATACGAATAAATATATATGATGAATACATGTATAAATTATATGTATAAAATATATACACACATATACAGATGCAGATTCAGATTCATATATATCACATATATCATATATATACATATACACATCATACACATACATGTACACATACATATGCATCATATACACATACACATACATATACATATTCATCATATAAACATACATATACATCATGTATATGTACACAGACACATACACAGACACATACATATACATAATCATATACACATACATCATGTACATGTACATGGACACATACACAGACACATACATACACCTCATATACACATACACACATATACATATGAGAGAGAGAGAGAGAGAGAGAGAGAGAGAGAGAGAGGCTCATACAGTAAGTTCTGCTACTCTATAGAACCCTGACCGATACAGCAGGGGGAGACTCTATTGTAAGTGAGCAGAAATGTGACTCAGCGTGAAGAAGGCTTTCTCTTCTACCATATTGTTTATATCGGTTTTCTCTTCATTTTCTTTTCCTTCCACTTTCATGTCATGTTCTGCTAACACCAGAACTGGGAGTATTGGGTGGTTAAGGCAACTCTTCCCTGAAATAGTCTATAGTGTCAAGACACATAGACTGGGTGTCCCAGGGCGGGCCCGACAAGCAAAGAGAGGACAGAGATGTCATGCTTGGGCTTTGGAGGGTCTCGGTGGACAATGCAGCACAGAAAGTGGGAAAAGGAAAAGGTGCCCAGCTCATGGTAAAAAGAAGTTCCCTCAGGCCTAAGACCCTGCATGGCCGTGTGCAGCCACAGTCTCTGTTCTAATAATAAAGATGGGGCGTCAGCCCCGGTGCTACTGCAAGCCCCATTGCCATGTTTGTGAAATCGTGGAAGTTTTGGTGACCATTTCTTCTAGTTAAATTCATGTTGCAGCTACAGGATCCTGGTAAGTGAGGGTGCTCAGTGTATCTTCCTGTGCTTATCGGCCATTTAGTCTTTTTATTTTTTAAAGTGCAAGTTAACTGTTAATGAAAATGAGGATCAGGTGTAGACGGAGGGGACTTGAAAGTGAGTTGAACTTACACAGCTTGTGTTTACTGAACACTGAAAAATGTTTATTTATTCACTTATGGAGGCCAGGTGTCTTAGGGTTGACTGCTGTGAACAGACACCATGACCAAAGCAACTCTCATAAGGACAACATTTAATTGGGGCTGGCTCACAGGTTCAGAGGTTCAGTCCATTATCATCAAGGCAGGAGCATGGCAGCATCTAGGCAGGCACGGTGCAGGAGGAGCTGAGAGTTCTACATCTTTATCTGAAGCTCGCAGAAGACTGGCTTCCAGGCAGCTAGGACAAGCGTATTAAAGTCCATGCCCACAGTGACACACCTATTCCAACAAGGCCACACCCACTCCAACAAGGCCACACCCACTCCAAGGCCACACGCACTCTAACAAGGCCACACCTCCTAATAGTGCCACTCCCTGGGCTGAGCATGCACAAACCTTCACACCAGAAAAGAGCACACCATGGCAGAGGTGTTTTTAGTGAATCTGTTCTCTCCTCCAACCATGTGGATCCCAGGGACATAACTCAAGTTAGTCAGGCTCAGTGGCCTTCAGCTTCTGATCCATCTTGCCAGTTCCTGAATTGTTTTTTTTTAAACTCGGCTATACTGTTTAAAATATTGAATCGATTTAAATCCTTATATATCCTGTATTAAAGTATTATGACCAATACAGATATTGAGCAAACAGTTTTTTAAAACACAGAACTCTTGGCATTTTTTTGTGCCTACTTTATTAGGTTCTTATATCTACCACCCTTGCACCTCCTCTCCCAACACTGGGGAGAAAAGACAGAAGGTTAGAGGGGAAAGAGGGAGTGGACCTCTTTAGGCTACTTCCTGCTGATTAGGAGTGTTGGGTACCTAGGCACAAGTCCAACCTTCATTGTCAGAATATCCAGCAATCTAGCAATCCAACGAATGCCGTAGCAGGGACAAGCAGGGGCAGCAGCCAGGGGCACAGCAGCCACCACAGTTCCCATTTATATCCTCTCCAGAGTCCCCAGAATTAAACTCTCTGCAGTTGGCAAAACCACGCCCCTGCTAGTGTACAAGGCAAATCATAATCACCTGCCGTGAAGCAGCCTCTTACCCCACCCCTGGGATTAAAACACAAACATTCATATAAAATAACTGGGTTTTTAAAGAAACCAGCATTCAGGCAGGAGAGATGGCTCAGCGGTTAAGAACCCTGACTGTTCTTCCAGAAGGTCCTGCGTTCAATTCCCAGCAACCACATGGTGGCTCACAACCATCCGTAATGGGATCTGATGCCCTCTTTTTGTGTGTCTGAAGACAGCAACAGTGTACTCACATACATAAAATAAATAATTAAAAAAAAAGAAGAAGCCTAAATTCTATCAGTGTTGTATAATCTGGATATTTATATAGAAGACTAAAAAAAAAATCCAACACACAGATCAAAGCATAAAAGTTAATTTGAGGTATATTATAGGTCTGAATCTAGAAAACCCTGTTGACTCTGGAGTATAACCAGGTTTTACAAGAAAGACAAAACTGTCATTAACAAGAAAGAAAAATAACTGTTGTCTTTTAATCCAGATTTTTTTTTTTGGTTCTTTTTTTTCGGAGCTGGGAACCGAACCCAGGGCCTTGCGCTTCCTAGGTAAGGGCTCTACCACTGAGCTAAATCCCCAGCCCCTTAATCCAGATTTTTAAATTTTATTTTATGTGTATGAGTGTTTTGCTTGCATGCACGTGTTTGCATCAAATATGTGCTTGGCATCAGTAAGGACCAAGAGAGGGTGTCAGATCTCTTGGAACTAGGGTTGTTGACAGTTGTAAGTCTCTCGATCTTAATGCTGGGACCTGACCCAGTGCTCTCCATCGCTGAGTCATCTCTCCAGCCCGTGATTTTTAATCTAAACTATTCTTATTTTGGGAAGATTATCTGGGTCTTCTAGATTTTTAGTTTTTCCATACAAATTGTAAATTTCTATAAAGCGTTTAAAACAAAACTCAACAAAAATCGACCCATATACCCCACAAACAAAACCACCGGTAAGTACCCTTGCATGGCTCTGATTGTAGGATCATGTACTCTGCTCATGCAGGAAGAACCATGCCTTAAGGGCACCAGATGCTCTACCCAGAAACATGCCTTGTATCTCGGCATGGACAGCCTCAGGTTTCTGTTTCCCTTTTCAATATAGAGATTTTGTTCATATTTTTCAAAGTATCTTTCTGAGCATGCCATGCATTCTGATGCTATTGTTACTGGTATTTTCTAAATTATGTTTTCTTTTTTACTCACAAGTAAAATGCATATTTCAAACTTGAAATCGTACCTAGCAACCTTGATTAATTGAGATATTAATTTTGTAATTGTCTTAAGGACACCTTTTGCATCTAAATGATTATGTAAAATGTTTCACTTTCAGCCCTATATAGTACTTGTTTTCCTTTCATACCTTAATAAACACAGTGAACTATACAAGGAAAGTTGACCAGAGAGAAGGGGTCATAAATTGAGATGTGACGCATTTGGACTGAGATGATTAATTTATGAATTTAGATGCCTTCTCACAAAATTGCCTAGACTAACCTTGAGCTCGTGATCGTCTTCCCTCAGCCTCCTAGATGTTGGAATTACAAACATGTGTCGCCATGACTGTCACCTTCCTCTTCTATTTTCTGAAAGATTTTTATGTAAAATTGATAGTGCCCTTTGAAATGTTTAATCGTCGGCGAAGGGATTTGGTTGTGGCATTTGCTTTGCCAGGAAGTTTGTGTGTTGCAAGTTCATGTTTGTTTGAGATAAAAAAAAAAAGAAAAAACTTACTCAGAATTTTCTATTCCTTTTCCTGCTCATTTTGTCCAAAGTTATCCTTCCAGAGAATTCGACAATCATCTAATGTACGGAAGGTGTTTATGGCTTGCCGTGTTCTCTACACACTCTCTGGAGAACGTGAAGTGTAGACGTTTTTCTTGTTGGGGGTAGGGCTACGTTTTGTTTGTTTATCTTTGTCATTTTTCCCTCATCACTGTGTACGCTGGTTGATTTTATTACTTACTGCAAGAAGAGAGCAGTTTACATCGCTAATTCCAGGGTTTTCCCTTCATTTCCTGTTCATGGAGTGTAGGGTTTGAAGAGATTCCCTGTGTCCTTCCTTTCTTCCGAGGATGGATCTTTCATCTTCCCTTTACTTGTAGGGTGCTTAGCGGACTCACGAACCTCACACCCACACTTGCTGACAGGTGGATGCTGGTCATGTGACCCAGCCCCTGCCTGCGCGCCATCCTTAGCCTTCTTGATTGGCTCACAGAAGAACCCGCCATTCGCCTTCTCCAATGAGACTCAGAAACCCAGAATTATTTTTCCTCTAACATTTGGCCAAGGGTATGGAAGCACAGACAGTGAACTAAAGCGACTCCCAAGATCCTCCAGGGGAGCAGAAGGTACATGAGCACCAGAAAAGAGGACAGAGAAACCGAAAGACAGTTGGAGGGAGGGGCAGGCAAAAGCACCGCACCATACCTTAAAGGTTCTTCAGACGGTCCGAGATGGCTCAGCAGATACAGGGGCTTGTAGCCAAGTCTTACAGGCCTACGGTCAATCCCAGGAATCGAGCAGTGGAAAGAAAGAACTGACCCAAGTTTTCCTTTGACCGCCACACGTATGCAGTTCCACCCAAATAATAAATGTGGAACTCACCACCTCCCCCAGCCTGCATTTGGTGATACGACAGTAATCTTAGTCATTTCGTAAATCAACTAGGGTTGGGGTTTTGCCGTTGGTCTGGGGGAGAGGATGACAATACCTGGTGTTTCTGTCGTGGCAGTTGTTACGAGATTACTGGAAATTACTCGAAGCACATTTCCTGTGCTCTGCCCTTCCCCCACAGGAGCAATGGCTGCTCACTTTCGCCTTCCCGCAGTGAGGTGATCTCAGCCCTGAAGGGTGAGGTGGTAGCAAGGAGTAACTTTGCATGATTTCGTTCCTAGGGCGCTTTTTAAACTTCACACTCAGTTTACTCCTTGCCAACACGCCCTCACATTCGCTGAGCTTAAGGAATTACTACAGGAGTAGGGGCAGGACTTTTCAGGAAGGATGCGGGGAGTCCTGGGTACCTTAAGGAAGCATCGTTAATGAGGCCGGCTGATGAATAAAATACCGTGCTTTGCACCGCTCCCCCGGCCTGCTAGGACTGCTTGTATTTTGAACAGGGTCATCATTCTTTAATGACAACTTGTTAACATTTAGATTACCATTTTGTGTTCTAGCAAGGCGTCATGCTGGCAGGAGACACAGGGAACACCCACAGTAAAGACAGGCGGTGGTCCTCCTGACTGGAATGCACAACCCTTTTGAAGTTGATTTGGACCACAATAGAGCCTGGAACTTTTCCTTCTTTCTATGCTGTTCCTAGCATGCAGATTGGGTCCTGAAGTAAAAGAAAAGTTAAATAAAGTGAGAGAGTATTGATGTTCAAAGTTTGCTGCTTAGACACCACCACCACCACCACCACCATCACCACTGCCACCATCATCATCACCATCACCAGTATCACCAATATCACTACCACCATCACCATGACCACCACCACCACCATCACCACCACTACCATTACCACCACCATGACCACCACCACCATCAGTACCACCCCTAGCAGCAGCAGCCTCCACCACTTGCTAGAAATGCAGAACATCAGGCCTGAGCCCAGAGCTGTTGGACTAGAAGCTACACTCAGAGCGGCCAATTAATTTGCAGGCACTTAATGTCTCGGCAAAGCCTGAGCAGACCGTGTGTTCCCAAATTCAGTCAAGGGTTACAATTACCAGAGCAGCTTCTCAAGAACCTGCATGTTCCCAAAGTTTCTAATGTGTTCCTGAACCCCGAAGATACTTTCTCTGGTAGGTTTAGGAGGGTTTCGGGTGTTTGAATTCTTAATAAGCTTTTCTAGCAACTTGGATGCACATAGCTTTGGATTGCCTTAGAAAGACCGAGCCGGTTGCTATGGGATACACAGGCGTGTTTAGCAAGAGGAGCAGAAAACGAGTAGAGATGGAAATAATTTCTACTGTGGTTTGAGACTGGTAGTTTATTGTGTTTGAATGCATATATTTCATATACATGTGTATATATATATGTTTATGAACATGCATATATGACACACGTATAGTATGAGGGCTAATCTTGGTTCTTAACTTGACACAACCGGGAAGAGGGACCCTTAACTGAGAACTGGCCTCCATTGGGTTGGTCAGTGAAACCGTTTTAATTGATTATTAGTTGATACAGATGGGGCTAGTCTGTGGACAGTGTCACTGTGGACAGTGACATCCTTATGCACGTGAGCCTAGGCCTTAGAGGAAAGGAAGCTGAGTTCGAGCTGGGGGGTTCAGGCAGTGAGCAGCCATCCTTCTGCTTCAAGCTCCTGCCTTGAGCTCTTGCCGTCACAGAGTGTAACATGTAAAATAGGACATGTGCGTTCCTCTCCGTGCCGCTTTCGGTCCCGACGCTTACTTATCGCAACAGCAGAACGGGGCCTGGAACATACATGTGTATGTGTCATACAGCATGTGTTCAGAGCTGGGTGCACTTGGCATGTATGCATTCAGGCATGCTATTTCTGCTTGGCCATTAGTTATCATGGGTACAGATGCAGCAGCAGCAGCCAGCAATTCCTGCAGGGAGCCTACTGTGTGCCAGGAGCCTACTGTGTGCCAGGTACTATTGTAAACCCTTTTATTTTCCTACCACGGCAATCAGGACTGTTCCCATTCAAAATATTAATATATTAATGCAAATGTATACGTGTCTAATTTCTATACACCATGTATACAAACATGTTTCTGTTGATTCTATTGACTACAGGAAAGGGAGATTATTTTTTAAGTGATTTTGATCTATGCACTCAATGTGGCTCATTTGTAATTCCATTATTTTAAAAATGGAGTTCAATTGCTTTGCAAAAGATCCTTTGGTCTCAAACATCTTAATTTGTTCACACGCATACATGTGCCGGAAAGGGCCATGTGCCCATCCCAGGGCAGGCTGCAAGTGACAGGGCAGCCAATCCTCCTCTCTCAGATCGTGTATCTTTGTGCAGACTTCTGGGCTTCCTAAGGTTGAGTAAACTTACCTTTCTGAGTTTTGTACCTTCCGTCCCCTATGTCACTATCTGGCACAATGAGACTGCTGCATAGCTCACCGGTAACACCGAACAAAAAAATTCTGACGCGTATCAGTCAATCTCAGCTTTCCCTTTCATTGAATGAGGGAAATGTGGGCCATTAGGAGAATAATTGCTGCCGAATTCGGGTTGCATAGTCAAACCTCCAGAAGCACAAGGCTCACCTGGCACCCGTGTGAGGTGCAGATTCTAACTCAGATATTCCGGCGGGAGATTCTCCAGTCCCATCATCACCGTAACGAGGGATACTAATGGTGGTAGGGCGGTGATGGTTTGAATGCCGTTTGATGGAAGAAAGCGCGTCCCGAGTTTGCACCCCGGCACCTGTCTCCCCGGATTCATAGCTTACTGTATTATTATTCAGTGCGTTTTCACTGCGCGCTTACTTTCCTACAGGTAGTAGTAGTCCAGGCACGAGGAGCAGTACCTGTAACCTTGTCATTTGCCTGCTAGGTTGGTTGTCTAATAACCTCCTTAATTATGGTGCCCGAGCCCTCTCCCACAGGCTTGCGGAGGATGAAATGAGCTTATGCAAATGAACTACCCAAGATGCTGCCTGGCACGCAGTAAGTGCGAGGGACATTATTCTTTCTGAGGACTTATGCTCGGACTCCCTCAAACTGTGTGAAGGCTCTTCAGTGCTGGCCTTGATGTTGGCAATATGACGGCCAGCTGGGAATCAATGAGGGGGAGTAAATCAAGGTCCCCCATGAATAATGCATGAGGTTAATAGTATGCAGTATAATGGGGAGCTGACTACATATAATTTAAAGGGGCTGAGTGACATTTTGGAGTAAATTCGTGGTCATGAATCAAAAGCTGTGATCTGCAAATCTTCAGCTTCCCACTGAAGCTTTTTGAAATTCTACCCAGATTCCCATAACTCACACCCCACTTCCTACAAAGCAGGTACTGCGGAATTAACCCCCGTGGAAACTATTAAAACACTTAATAATTCAATTCAACAAATATTTATTGAGTATCCTACAAGGCGGTTTGTCCTAGTGGGGGCATCAATAATTTAAGACGTCATTAGTATTCAGAGGGCCTCGACGATGTTGGGGAAATGAGAGTAGCGTTTCCTCATTTGTTTTAGTCGTTGATTCGTCACATACTCATCAAGGGCAGTGACGAGGGGCCAGGGAGCCCTCTTCTTACTGGAGAGCTTTTATCGGCTAGGAATACTTGTAATACATGTGTAATCCCAGCACTTGGGGATCTGAGGCAGGAGGATTAGAAGTCTGAGGCTATGCTGGGCTACAAGATTGGAAGAAAACAGGAGAAAGGAAGGAAGGACTTAATGTTCTCCTTAGTCCCTTTGACAAGGGATGGTGTGGAAGTACAGACAGATTGCTCATAACAGCTAAAAAGGAATAAAGAGGCAGATAGGATCTTGGGGTCCTATGGATTCCATAAAGTTCATGCGTACATTTGCATATTCAGGAGCAGATGTTAAATCCCAGAAACATCATAAAATCCTGGGGAGACAGCATTTGGATTCACTCAGGCTGGAGGAAGATAGCAAACATTACTAGGGGACAAAGAGATGGCTTAGTTGGTGACTTGCATAACTCTAAGGCTTTGGTGTGCATAACTCTGAGGCTTTGGTCCCCAGCACCAGGGCTTAGTGGGGGAAGGAGACATGGAGTCGGGAGAGCGCTGTGCTGGGGTGGTAAGGGGGAGCTGAAGGAGGGAAATGAGCGGTTAATGTGATCACATTTTATTGCACACATGTATGAAATTATCAAAAATAGTGGGAAAAATCCCAATTAAAAAAGTAAACTGGACATGGCGGGCACATGGCTGTGATCCTAGATCCGGGCAACAGACAAAGGAGGATTGTAAGGGTTTGCTGGCCAGCTGTCTGAACCATCTGGTAAACTTCAGTTCACTGAGAGACTCTATCTCAAAAAACCGTAAGAACGCGAGTGCTCTCACGTGTGCGTGCGTGCGTGCGTGTGTGCGTGCGTGCGTGCGTGGCGGGGGTGTAGGGATTGAGGAAGACACCTGAAGTTGACCTTTGGCCTCCATGTGCAGACACACCCAAACATGATTACGTGCAACACCATTGAAAGGAAGGAAACGTGAGTCGTTTCTAATGCTCGCAGAGGGCTTTCTCCGCAGTCCGAGTTTTGCGGTTCTTTCTCTGCCAGCACAGACGTTGTCATCTGGCAGCAGGGGCAGAGAAACCGATGGAAGTTTTACATCCGGATATGAAGGGAGAAGTAAGCACAGGGTAGAGAAAAGACGCATACACCGAGGGGTTCAAGATTTGTAAAAGTTAGGGATGCTTGAGGGAGGAGACTCATTTGGGAAATTAAGAAAGGCTTATAAAGAAGGGTTGCTTTACAATCCAGCAGGAGCCTTGGTTCAAGTAAAACAAGCCGGGCTAGGATGCTCCCCCAGAGGAATCCCCATGAAGGGACGTTGACTTCTTAGGTGGTTTGTCTCCAGGGATTGTCTTTGTGACGGTTTGTGTATGTTTGGCCCAGGGAGGGGCACTATTAGGAGGTGTGGCCTTGTTGAAGTGGGTGTGGCCTTGTTGGAGTTGGTGTGGCCTTGTTGGAGGAGGTGTGTCACTGTGGGGGTGGACTTGGAGACCCTCCTCCTAGCTGCCTGAGGATGCTCAGTCTGTTCCTGGCTTCCTTTAGATGAAGGTGTAGAACTCTCAGCCCCTCCTGCACCATGCCTGCCTGGAAGCTGTCATGCTCCTGCCTTGATGATAATGGACTGAACCTCTGAACCTGTAAGCCAGCCCCAATTAAATGTTGTCCTTTATAAAACTTGCATCGGTCATGGTGTCTGTTCACAGCAATAAAACCCTAACGAAGACAGGCTTCTAGAGCTGCTGGGACCTTAAAGACTAATGTGACAGGGACTATGAAGAATGATACCAGAGGGACAGACACAGAGCAGGGTAAGAAGGATCCTTTAAAAAAGAAATGTTTATTTATTCATTTATTTATTTGGTGTATTTGGTGTGTGTGTGTGCCCCTGCCCACACATGCTCCTTGGCTGATGTGTAGATCAGAGGACAATTTCCAGGAGTTGGTTCTCCCCTTGTCCTGAAGGTTGGGTCTTGAAGGTTGAACTCGGGTCATCAGATTTGATGGCAAGTGCCTTTGCCTTCAAAGCCAACCCTCTGGCCTTACCCAGGATCTTATGTTCTGTCTAAGAGTGAAGGGCGTCTGACGGCAAGAAGAAACTGGGACACCTGCAGGAAAAGAGATCACACAGGACTTAAGGTTTTCTTTTAGATGAGGTTTCCTGAGGTGCCGATGTGGGGAATGTGAGAAAGCCATTCGGCCTTGATGTTCCCAGGGAAACTGCTCAGAGAATGAGCGAATTCTCACTAGGAAAGGCCAGGGATCTCACGGTCCCTGAAGGTGGCTACAACCTGTTCCTGCGTGACTGCAGCAACCATGAGTTCTACTTCAGACAGGGATGATGGCCTCTGTCCTTCACAGGTGCATTCTAGTTCCCTGTGTCAGTGACCAATAGATTTCAGAAGCAAACAGGTCTAAGGAGATAAATACCAGGATGACCACCTGTACCTTCATGTGCACTGGGATCTGGCAGGGGAAACGGATTAGTGAATGCAGAGGGAAATCTTTTCTTATTCCACTTACTTAGAAAATGTCACCCTTCCTTTTGCCTGGGTATCACATTTACATAGGAAAGTTGGATATCCCTGTCTCTTTTTGTATTGTGTCAAAATTTTAGGCTGCAGAATGCCAGAATCTTGAGGAAGGGGGAGAATCTTTGTCCTTGGTGTTAGCTGTCACCCCCACTGTTGGGGACTAGTTCTTGTCACTTGTCTACACAGGTAGGGATGGGAAACCCTCACCTTGTTCAACACTAGTGGTCTCTTTCACTGTCTTGGTAGCTCTTGAGCAGATGCTATGTCCCCATTGTGTCTGTTACAGAATGCTCATGGGAAATGCTCACAGGAAGATATTTAAGTCCCCGCCCTGACTCCTGAGTCAGCCTGACCTATTATAGCAGAGTCCACTGGACTGGGGGCATTTATTTCTCATAATATCAGAGGCTGGAAAGCTCAAATTTGGCCTCGGGGCTCTGATGCCTGCTGGGCCTGTTTTCTCCTTCACATGGTTTTTCCTTTTTGTACCCTCATATGGTGTCAACAGTGAAGGAGCTTTTGAAGTGTCTTTTACGTGTTCAGTGAGGTCACATGTCTGCTCGTGAGGGCTCTATTCTCATGACCTAATGACCCCCAAAGATTTTTACCTCTAAGAGTCTATCACCTTAGGGGGTAGTAAGAGTCCTTCTGCCACGTGAATTACTCACTTACCCTGCTTCTCTGGAACTTTATAAAGCAAGGCAAGAGAAGCTCGGCTCTTGGGTGTTGTCTTAGTTACTTCTCTGTTGCTATGGTCAGATAATATATCTGGGGCAAATTATAAAAGGAAGTTTGTAATTTTGGCTTATAGTTTCCGAAGGTTCGAGTCCATAAGAACAGATCAAAGGCCCCTTATGTGTCACAGCGTCAGGACAGCTGAGAGTTTGGATCTTGATCCAAAAGTTGGAGACAGAATCTTTTAGCTTCAAAACCCATCTTCAGTGATACCCACTCCAACAAAGCCACACCCCCTCCAACAAGGCCACACCCCTTCGACAGGCCACACCCCTCCAACACAGTCACACCCCCTTCAATACAGTCACACCTCCCTCCAACAAGGCCATACTTCTAATCCCTTCCAAACAGTTCCACCAACGGGGGACCCAGTATTCAAACACACCAGCCTATGATATGGTCATTCCCATTCAAACCACCATAGATGCTCTAAGTCTTCAGGGAGCTGAGATAATCTCCAAGAGTCTACATTGCTCCCTCTGGGGCATAGCTTGTGTCTAACTTCCTTTAGGAGAAAAGCTTCACAGTATTAAAAGACGGTGAAAACCGGTGATTTAAGATAGAGTATTGATATCTTATTAATGATGAAACCAATTTCATATTGTACTCCTCAAGATAGGATGGTGTTCATGATTCAGAGAGCACAGTACATTCTGCATCTCGTGTGTTGTGATCATCATGGGGGAGAGGAAACTAACTGAAAGAGAATGTGTCCTGCAGTGACTTCTCAGGGACTGGGGCATGTGTCCTGCAGTGACTCCCAGGGACTGGGGCATGTGTCCTGCAGTGACTCCCAGGGACTGGGGCATGTGTCCTGCAGTGACTTCTCAGGGACTGGGGCATGTGTCCTGCAGTGACTCCCAGGGACTGGGGCATGTGTCCTGCAGTGACTCCCAGGGACTGGGACATGTGTCCTGCAGTGACTTCTCAGGGACTGGGGCATGTGGCCTGCAGTGACTTCCCAGGGACTGGGGCATGTGTCCTGCAGTGACTTCTCAGGGACTGGGGCATGTGTCCTGCAGTGACTTCTCAGGGACTGGGGCATGTGTCCTGCAGTGACTCCCAGGGACTGGGGCATGTGTCCTGCAGTGACTTCTCAGGGACTGGGGCATGTGGCCTGCAGTGACTCCCAGGGACTGGGGCATGTGTCCTGCAGTGACTTCTCAGGGACTGGGGCATGTGTCCTGCAGTGACTCCCAGGGACTGGGACATGTGTCCTGCAGTGACTCCCAGGGACTGGGGCATGTGTCCTGCAGTGACTTCTCAGGGACTGGGGCATGTGTCCTGCAGTGACTCCCAGGGACTGGGGCATGTGTCCTGCAGTGACTCCCAGGGACTGGGGCATGTGTCCTGCAGTGACTCCCAGGGACTGGGGCATGTGTCCTGCAGTGACTTCTCAGGGACTGGGACATGTGTCCTGCAGTGACTCCCAGGGACTGGGGCATGTGTCCTGCAGTGACTCCCAGGGACTGGGGCATGTGTCCTGCAGTGACTCCCAGGGACTGGGGCATGTGTCCTGCAGTGACTCCCAGGGATGGGAGGTTAGGGCTGCTGCTGCCTTTATTCACTTTTGCCATAGAAATCCCTGTAATTAAGAATCAGTCAGAGGATGAATGTCTGTGTGGGCAGGTGGCTTCCATGTGTGCCTGAGTGTGGAAGTCAGAGGGCAACCTCCAGCGTTGATCATCTTCAGTTTCCAAATTCCTTTCCATGCCTTCTTCCCCCTTTGCTCCCCATCACCTCTCTTCCTTTCTTCCATTATGTCCGCCTTTCTTTCTCTCTCTCTCTTTCTTTCTTTCTTTTTTTCTTTCTTTCTTTCTTTCTTCCTTCCTTCCTTCCTTCCTTTCTTTCTTTTTCTTTCTTTCTTTTTCTTTTTCTTTCTTTCTTTCTATCCTCCCTCCCTCCCTCTCTCCCTTCCTTTTTTCCTCCCTTTCTCTTCTTTTCTGTCTTCTTTCTTTCTCTCTTGGCAAGGCTCCTACTGCCCTAGAGCTCACTAAGCTCACTATGTCTAGGCTTCCAATGCTCCCGTGGCCTCCATCTCCACAATACTGGGATTATAAAAGCATTCCTTTTATTGAAAATCTCTCCCCCGCCAAATAATGAATCCTGATTATGGTTACTCCTCCCAGTTCTTCCCCACCCCTCCCAGATCCACTCTTTTTTTGTCTCTCATTAAGGGGAGGAAGACTTCTAAGAGATAGTAATAAAATAAAATATAATAAAGACATCACAAAAACTTTAACATCAGAGTTGGACAAGACAAACACAAACAGAAGTAAGAGAGCGCAAGAATCAGAGACTTGCTCGTTTACACCCCCAGGAATTCCTTAAAATCACTAACTTGGAAGCCATAACACATATACAAAGGACCTGGTGCAGACCTGTGCAGGTCATGTGCATGCTGCCTCAGTCTCTGAGTTTATGTGTGCATCACTTCCTGTTGACTTAGAGAGCCTTGTTCATGCTTGGTGTCTGCCAGAGGGGATCTCTGGGTCTCACACTTCTTATACCTCCTCTTCCCCAAGAGTTCCCTGAGCTATGAGGGGAGGAATTTGATGAAGGCATCCCATTTAGGGCAACTGCCTAGGTTGCTTGGGCATCCCTTGGCCAACAACTCAATTAGATGTGATCCTGTCCTGGTACTAGAAGCTTCATTTGGTGACTAGAGATGGCCAGTTGGGACTCTGTCTCTCCCATTGTTTGGTGATTTCGTGTAGATCACCTTCATATATGTATATTAGGAAGCTTCTTCTGTACTGTGATCTCATACCAATGACCCTCAAGTTTAGCTGTCTCGTCCTGTATTTCCTCCTCCACCATCCTCTTCCCTCCCACTCCACTTCATCATTCCAGCTTCCACAGAGCATTCATCCATGACCATCTTTCCTACTTCTGTTTCCAATTAAGACCTACCTGTACTCCCTGATCCCCTACTCTATATGGAACCTCTGTGGTTCTATGGATGGTAGCTTAGCTATCATTCACTTAACAGCTAATATATCCATGTAAGTGAATATACACGATATTTGTCTTCCTGGTTCTGTGTTGCCTCCTTGTGATGATAGTTCCATCCATTTATCTCCTTTTTATGTTTTTATAAATGGCTGAGTGATACTCCATTGTGTAACAAATGGACCACCTTTTCTCTTTTCGTTCTTCTGCTGAGGGACGTCCAGATTGTTTTCCAAATTCTGGCTATTATGAATAGAATAGCAATGAGCTTGTTTGAGCAAGTGTCTCCATAGTAGATTGAACATCCTTTGGGTATATGCCCAAGAGCGTATAGCTGGATCTTGGGGTATATTGATTCCCAACTTCCTGAGAAACTGCTACATTGATTCCCATAGTGGCTACGCAAGTTTCCATCTCCACCAGCAATGGATATATCTTTCCTGTACTGCTCTTAGTGAGGGGATCCAGCAGGAGGCTGGTCCTGCCTCTCTCTGGCTGCTCGAGGACCCTCTGAACTGTGCCTTTGCGTCTGAACCACTGACACTCCTCATAGAAGAGGATGTGTAGGCTCGGCCATGCACCATCAGCTCACACCCATGAATTTCTGATGTTGACTATAATCTACAAACCATGATCTGTTTCTAGGGCCCTAGGTTGTGTTCCACATTGATGGATAATTAAAATACTGCAGATCTGGGCATTGGCTGTCAAGCTGCTGAAAGTCTGACAGTCTGACATCGCTCACCGCGGGCTCATTTGTCATCCCTGATAAATAAAGGATAACGGGCTTTGGCTGGCTCATCAGCGAACGTCCCGCCTCTAAGAGCCTTTCCTTCCATGCCTGGCTCAAACTGATCTTCATCCTACACGCGCCCAGAGACCGACACAGCTGAGCTCTCTGCTCATTAGAGTCCACTGGCAAAGCTCATGGTGCCACCGCCCCTCCCTGGGCGATTAGTGATTACTCCAGACCACACGTGGACATCACAGGCTGCCACATCCAAACTGGGAAGGCCTGGAATTTGGGGGGGAAACATGCTCAGTGGGCAGAACAGAAGAACAGCGCAGCGACAAGCTCTGCGATAATTTTGAGAACAAAAAAAAAAAAATTCAGGATACTTTGAGATCATTAAAAACAAGCTAAAAACTCTCCCCCAGGCCAATTAGTTTAAAATATATTAAATAAAGATAAAATACTCGAATATTCTATCTTTATCAGGTTGACTTTCTCCCTCCCTCCCTCCTTCCCTTCTCTTATTCCCTCCCTCCCTCCCTCCCTCCCTCCCTCCCTCCCTCCCTCCCTCCCTCCCTCCCTCCACCCCTCTCGTCTTTCTTCCTTCTGCCCTCTCTCCTCATCCTCTCCCATCTTTCAAGCTTCTCTTCCTCCCTTTCTCCCATCTTCCCTCTTTCTGTTTTTCCTTTCAATAGGGTGTTTTCATGTAGCCCAGGCTGGCCTAGAACTTTGAATCCTCCTGCCTCAACCTCCTAAGTGTCAGGATTACAATATTACCACCTCCAGCTGATACGAGGTGGGGGGTGAAGAGGTGGGAAGTCAAGGAGAGGGCCTTTGGTGTAGAATCCCATTTTATTTATTTGCCAAATACTCATGAAGTTCTTATTGTAGATTGGGCGTGGTACGGGTGAGGATGGGGGAACACTAAAGGAAAAAAATGCCAGCAACAGTATCAGGGGTGTGCAGTGTGATTCATGTTGTGTGCCTGGCCCTTTAAAAGATCCCCAAGGCTAGACTGACTCTTTGGGAATGCTTAGCCCTCAGAACTGCTTGACCTCAGGCCCTTCAGTGTTAGTTGACTCTTGGAATTCTGGGACCAGGAGAGGATATAAAAGAGCCGAGCCGAGGCTGAGAGCGCTGGAGTAGAATTGGGGTGAGGGAGGAGAGGGGTCCAGGAGACAGAAGTGTAGGGTCAGGAAGTAGGAGGAGAAAAGACAGTTGGTGACAGTGGAACCGGGAGAAGTTGGACTGAGCCAGAGAAGACTTAGAGGATAGGTAGAAGAGGAACCCACAAAGTAGTGAAAATGAGGAAAAAATTAAGAATGACAGCTACAGTTGGCGCCCAAATACTACAGCTTCATGTGCCTCTAAGTAGATGGGTTTCACACACACACACCCAAAGTACCTCAGATGTAATCAACTGACAACTGACAAAATTCACAAAGCTGAGCTTCCAGACAATCCACATACAACCAGGGAATTCTGGGACTTTGTTTTGTTTTGAACGTGAGGTTTTGTCATCTGAATAAACATAAGAGAAGCAACAGGTGCCCTTAAAGGCTTTATTTGCGGACTGCACTCCTGCGTCTCAGAGCCTGGGGTGGGCAGGATGAAGCACCGAGGTTCTGTGAGTATAAGGTGCTTTTCAGTAGTGCCTTCCGGACACGTGAAAACGGTGATTTGTTCGTGACTCCTTAACAAGCTTTGCTTCTGTATTTCAGGATCAGCCACGTCTATGCACTGTGCCAGGAAATACACAGTTAAGTTTTTGTCCCAGGGTTTAATGAACCTAGCATTTCAGAGATGGGGCCCAAGCCATTGTATTTGGAGGAAACTTCTCGGTGATTCCAATGCATATTATAGCATCTGCCAGTGTCTGGAAGGATGTCTTAGTTGAGTGCCTTCAGCACGGGCTACTTCGCTTTGCCTGGTGAATGTATGGTTCTCAAATAAATCTCTCCTCGGGGAAGATCTATCTACAGACTGTTTCATTTCTGTTTGAACAGCCTTTGCTATTTGTGATGGTTCATGTATGTTCAGCCCAGGGAGTGACTATTTGGAAGTGTGGCCCTGTTTGAGTGGGTATGGCCTTGTTGGAGTGGGTGTGTCACTGTGGGTGTGGGCTCTAAGACCCTCAACCTAGCTGCCTGGAAGCCAGTCTTCTGCTAGCAGCCTTCAGATGAAGATGTAGAACTCTCAGCTCCTGTACCATGCCTGCCTGGACGCTGCCATTCTCTCCCCTTAATGTTAATGGATTGAGCCTCTGAACCTGTAAGCCAGCCCCAATTGAATGCTGTCCTTTATAAGACTTGCTTTGGTCATGGTGCCTGTTCACGGCAGTAAAACCCTAACTAAGACACAATTCTATCCTTTACCTATTGAACTGATGTTGAATGTTGTTGGGAATGTTTGGTCATAATCTTCAAACTTGTATCCTTTTTTTCTCCCTTACCAAACCAGATGGCTCAAGCCAACCCTTGCCTTACTGAGTAAGGACAGAGTGCATCGCTCAACCTCTTGTCCAGGTCTATGTTCTCTTTTCTCTGTTTTCATGTAAATCCTGTCTTAGTCCTTGGGACACTTCCCAGCATTCACCACACGTGCAAAGCTCCCATCTTCATGGGCCCTATGGAGGCTCCTCTTTCTTTGGATTAGAAATCCTCACCTGTGTCCTCTCGATGAGGTTCCGAATTGTTGCTCTGTTCGTGCGGTAATTTATGGAGCCAAGGAAGACACCTTGATGACTATGATTAAAAAGAATGAAACGTGTAATTAAAATTGCCCAAAATGTAATTTTATGCATGAGCGTGTTTTTGAAAAGTATGTGCAAGTGTGGAATCTAGTCATTGTAGTTTTTAAAATAAATGTAATGAATGCTGAATTGCTATTGATTGTCACTTTTTAAAAATCGTGCCACCTGGGACTCTGACCCGAGAAGAATCTAAGTACTGCTTCTGCTGCAAACACGTTGTTTTACGTTTGAAGAGGGGGGAGGGTGGGGAGGGGAACACCCATAAAGAAGGGGAGGGGGAGGGATTAGGGGGATGTTTGCCTGGAAACCGGGAAAGGGAATAACACTCGAAATGTAAATAAGAAACACTCAAGTTAATAAAAAAAAAAGAAAAAAGAAAAAAAAAAAGAACACAAAAGACAAGGAGTCCTTCAGCAGGAAGGAAATCTCACAATTAAAGCATCATAATTAACTTTTTGAATTTGGCAAAAAGCATTTGGGTTTTTTTCTTATAGGGATAAAAATAAAAATAGAATTGTCATATTTTGTTTTTTGTAAAACGAGTGTCTTGGGGGCAATGGCAGAGGCATGGGATCCCTTGTACTTCAATGACTCCTGGTTGACATGCTTCCCTTATAGGCAGTGTAATTTGCATTTCACCACTCCAGAAAAATTAGCAAGCAGTGGGCTTGAGAAAAAAAACTGGGAGTGGGAAGAGGCTAGCTTTAATTATTTGACAGGCTACCTTTCACTTATGAGAATAATGCCAAAGATTTTGCTGAGAAATAATATAGAAAATAGAACAGGTGATGTACACTCAAAGGGGTGGCAAAAAATTATTGTATTTAACAAAATTTTTCCAGCTATAAAATTTATGTGCTTAACACATGCCAAGACACCGGTAGTAATAAAATTCACATATGTATTCAGTCCATTTAATTATCTACCTAAGTCTACATGTAACGCACAATTTATGTGTATAAACACATATATACATATTTCAAAAGTTACTTGTGGTCAATCATGTGCACATGCATGTATTTCTGTGTCATGAGTGTCAACGTGCTTATGGAGTTCAGAAGAGACCATCAGAAATCCTGGAACTAGAGTAATATGGAATTGTAGACCACCTAAAGTGGGTGCTAGGTATAGAATGGGTTCTGGGGAAGAACAGCGTTCTTAATGTCTGAACCAGCTCTCTGGCCCCATGTGCTGGCTAATTTTATGTTAACTGACTCAAGCTGAGGGAGCCTCAGTTGAGGAAATGACTCCATAAGACCCAACTATAAGCCATTTTCTTAATTAGGGATGCATAGGGGAGGGTCTGCCCATTTTGAGTGGTGCTGTTCTAGGCTGGCTGCCCTAGGTTCTATAAGAAAGTCTGCTGGCTGAGCAAGCTGTGAGGAGAAGCCAGCAAGCGGCACTCCTTCGTAGCCTTTGTGACAATTCCTGCCTCTAAGTTCCTGCCCTGCTTGAGTTCCTGTCCTATCTGCATTTGATGATGAGCTGTTGTATGGTAGCATGAGGAAAACACCTTTCCTCCCTGAGTTGCTTTGGTCGTGTCTTTTTCATCATAGCTATCTCAACTAAGACAGAAATTTTTGCCAGGACTGAAGGATATGTCTGTGTCAGACCTGACTGTGTTGTTCTGAGGGTTATGGAAAGGCTTCGGAACTTTGGACTATCAGTGAGTGTTTAGAGCTCAGTGAGCTGTTCTATGGGATCTTGGAGGATAAGAGTGTTGAGAGAAATGTAGATGATTATTGAGGCCTGGCTTATGACATTCTGGAAGGAAGTTTGAGAGTCTCTCAACAGACTCTTTCAGGAACGTTGCATATTTTGAATTGAGAGTCTGTGGTTCTGATTACCTGGGGAATTGGCTGTGATTAATGGGAGACCAGAGCTAGTAAAATATTTGCTTTACTGGGACAATTGATGCTGGTCAGTCAGCTGGAGCTAAGAAGTTAGTGGTGATTAAGAAGAGGCCAGAATCACTGAACTGAAATCTGGGAAGTGTTTCTTGAGAGTCAGCACACAGAAGCTGCAGTCCAGACAGGGCCAAGGTTGTACCTCATACTGGCAGCTGAACTTGGTAATGTAGGAGTCACCCAAATGGTCCTTGTTTTAAGCACATGAAGAGATCTTGGAGAGCAGCTAAGGCTTGGCACTGCCTGGCAGGGCTGGAATCCCAGAAGAGAGTTCAGCAGAGGCTACAGGTGAAAATGCAGCCCAGCCCACGAAAGGGACCTCAGTGATTTTGGAGATGCCGGTGCCATGGGATGACCACCAAGAACAGCAGCAGCTGTGGAATGGAGCCAGGCGGAGCCTAGAAGACAAGCGGTGTGTGCCGTAGAGGGCGGAGCCTGAGAAGTGACCAATCAAGAGGGGCCCAATCTTGAGTGAGTCTATACTGTTGCAGTTTGGTTTTGCTTTTGTTCAGATTGTGACTGTCTGCTGGTTCTTTCCTCTTTCAATAAGAAAGTATTCAACTCATTTTTTTAATTTTATAAGGGCCCAGTTTAGAGATTTAGCATTTTAGAGAGGAAACTTTTGTTTTTAAAAGAGACTGAACTTTGAATGTGCTTAAATTTGTTAAAGACCATAGGACTTTCAAAGTTACTTATGTTTTATACTGTGGTGTTAATATTAGTGGGCATCTTCAGGATGAATGAAGAAAGAAAGGTTCTAATTGAAAAGTGCCGTGTTGTCAAGTTGTGCTGGCTGGTTTTCATGTCAACTTGGCACAAGCTAGAATTATTGGGAGCAGAAGGAGCATCCACTGAGAAAACACCTCCCTAAGACCCAGCTATATGATTAATTAATTAATCCTAATTAATAATTAATAATTGATTTTCTTAATTAGTGATAGACAAGGGAGGGCCCAGCCCATTGTGAGTGGGGCCATCCTTGGGCTGTGGAGAACAGGCTGAGCAAGCCTTGAAGAGCAAGTCGGTAAGCAGCATCCTTCCATGGCCTCAATCAGTTCCCGCCTCCAGGTTCCTGCCCTGTGCTGTCGTGTCGTGTGGAACTGTGAGAGAAGTAAACCATCTTCTGTTTCATCATGTTTCATCACAGCCATAGCAACCATAACTAAGACACCCTATACATATATTTTTCTAAGACACCGCACATGATGGATTATGTCTGTTTTCTTTAACCATCTGAAGGGTGTAATCTGTGTTACTCTATTCAAAATGATGCACTATATAAACACATAATTTGCTTAATTAGTCTTTTTATTTTTGCAGAGTCACATGATTTCCAGCTTGTTCAATTATTGCTCCTATAGGAAAGAAGCACATAGGACTGTCTGGCTTTAGGATTCGGTCTCCATGGTCTAAGTCTTGGCTGTGGGTATTAGGGCTTCCCATATGCACTTCCCAGCCCCCATCCTCATTAATATTACAGCCTTATGCAGCTCTGCCTTTTCGTTAGAGAAGTGTTTTTGCTGGACTCAAAAAGCACGAGTGTTTTAATTTTCTACTTATTTCTAGGTGAAATTATTGCATATATTAATTTAAGGTCAAGATTTTTTTTTTGTCTTCAGTAGTCAATTGAAATTTTTCTCTTGAAAAGGTTCTTGGTGGGTGTGCATGTGTGTCCATACACACATGATGTACATTTATACATATACATACATATGCATACATACACATATATACATATGCATGTACATACACATATACATATATACATATATACATACACATACGTACATATACATATATACATATATACATACACATACACATAAACACATACACACACATATATATCATGTTATTCTAGTGTCCACAGAGATCAGAAAAGTCTATTAAATTCCCCCAGATCTTGAGTCACAAGTGTCCATGAGCCACCAGGTAAATGCTGGGAACTGAACTATCTTCTATAAGAGCAGTGGGTGTCTTAGCCACTGAGCCATCTCTCTAGCTCCATATATTTTTGTAAGTAATAAAACATACTAAGTTTTGGAAATGTCTTCTAAGTCAACTGGAACTGTCAGAGAGGTGACCATTCACCTCTTCCATTTGTTTCTGGGAGAATCACACATGCTATCCCCAAGGATCCCGGGGGCTAATTTATATACCAGATTTCATGGTATCAACATGCATGGGCTTTTGCCTAACTGTCTTTATCATTAGTGTTAGCTCTTTCCATTATATGTATGTATGGAATCTTAATTTTCCTGACTTTTTTTATCAGAAGGATTTGTTTTCTCCTTTTGCCCCATGCTTCTTAAATTCTTCATTGTCTTTGCTCTCTGGGAACACTGTACAATTTCCTCTCCAATATTGCAGCGTCAGTCAAACAGAGCAGGGATCACTGATGACAGTATTGCCAGCCTGCCTTCCTCTTATTTGAATCTGGCTGCTATTTTCTTCTTGTGTCTGTCTTTTTGCTCCTTGAGGCAAAACTCCTAGTCAACCACCGAGTGAACTTTGTGGCTTTGAGAGACTTGCTAGACTTTGTCCTAGTCTCTGTTCTGTGATTTAGGGAGAGCCCTGCCCTGATGTGGCTACCATTAGCATAGTAGCATAGCTGAAACTGTGCACACACTTAGCAGATGCTTGGCAGGCTCTATAGTTCGCTGATGGTAGCTTTGCTTCTTCTCTACCTCTGGACGTTTGGGTCGTGTTTCTCACAGTCAACTGCCTGTTAAATATTTTTGTTGCTGCTGTTGTTACGTTCCAGAATCTTTCTTTTAATAAACTCTTTTCATTTCTGTGTTAGCTTCTTTTGGAATGCGAGCTATTTGACCTCGGGAATTCAGCATGTGTTTGGGTGTATGGAGGGTTGTGTTTTCCTGTCTAAGGGTTTCTTATTCTGCCTTTTGCTTCCCATGCCATCCATATAACGTGTGGCCTGTGAAGGTAAGCAGACATCTGTTTTTGCAACTCTGTTATACCAAGATTAAAACTCATCCCCGTCTCATCCTTAATTGTTCTTTCTTGGTCCCTGCCACTCGGCCTTCCTCAGTGGTACCACCCCCTAGATCCGTGATTCTCAACCTGTGGGTCACGACCACTCTGGGGTCAAATGACCCTTTTGTAGAGGTAACAGAGAGCCTGCAAGGTACCGCTTCAAATGGGAAGGAAAAGCACCTGGCTTTCTTTAGATTCCGTTTATTATTCGAGTCTGCAACCTGGTTTATCAGCTGATGAGGGGCTCCATCCATGCTGATTCATAACAGTAGCAAAATCAGAGTTATGAAGTACCAGTGAAAATAGTTTTATGGTTGGGGGTCACTATAACATGAGGAACTGTATTAATGGGATGAAGCATTAGAAGGCTGAGAACCACAGCCCTAGATTCATGTCCCTTCCCCTTTCTCTCACTAGTTGGGTTCCTTGCGCGTATGTGCTTTTTTTTTTTTCTTCTAAAAACACGTAGCAATTCTCATGTATAAAAATGGCAAATATTCTGGCAGTGCTTTATGGTTTCTGGCATGAACTGTATTATTTTCTCTTTAACGTGTATATTTGATCATGTGCATACAAGTTGAGTAAGGAAAGGAGGTAAACGCAAAACCCGGGATTCCTAGCGGGGACCTGGAAACTCACAACGCCACCCGGAGGCACTTCTCCTTTCCCTCAGTTTTTTTCCCCATGTCTCTTTATTTCTAAACCGCAGCAGAGCCTGCTCCGATATTGTACTTCACACCCCTCAGCTAATAAAATGGAGGCAACCCCTGCGCTTCTTCGATTATGAAGAAAGCCTGGCTTTTGTGCGAATTACATCCCGTCTCTGCTCACATTAGCATGTCTGTCATAAAGAAACCGAGAAGCCAACTCAGGTACGGCTTCAGAAAGCACCTTGATTTCCTCAGATTACGTTTATTGTTTGGGACCGCAATTCTTGTTTATCTTGATGAGGGAGTCCGCGCTCAAGGGAAATGTAATTTCCCATAAACCTCCCTCTGCCCTTTCTTGGGGAGGCTGAACTTCGGGGCGCATTTCTCCAGCAGGTGCTGCTTTAAATCTGTGCACCTGGGGACCTGCTATTATTTTGAAAGTAGGTGTGGATATGCAACTGGGAAGTCTCTGAAGGTAGGCATCTCTAGAGAACTTGCTGTAGCTATAATCATGATGAAGTGATGGTTAATATGCATAAGGGTTTGCTTTCTGATCTCGGAGCTGGAGGCATTCCCTTAAATAAACAATCCCTTAAATAAACAATCCCTTAAATAAGCAAGCTCCTTCATGCCTTCTTTGATGTCTCTCAAAGGTAGCAATCTCTTCATTCCTCACTTGCACAAACTCATGTGCTTGAGTTTCATGGGATGTGCCTGTTAGGTTTCATCCCTCCATCTACCAGACTTTCTGCTCACACTTAAGTTTGAAATCAGATCTCAGATTACCGCTGTAGATTATATTAATGTATCTGTTGATCTAAGACGGTCCTGGAGGCAGCATAAGGTAGATTCTCTAAGAATGAGCTTTGGGGGGCTGGGGATTTAGCTCAGTGGTAGAGCGCTTACCTAGGAAGCGTAAGGCCCTGGGTTCGGTCCCCAGCTCCGAAAAAAAAAAAAAAAAGAACCAAAAAAAAAAAAAAAAAAAGAATGAGCTTTGGACCGAGAACAACGTGAACCGCACCTGCTGTACTGTTTAGAATCCCTTCAGACCTTGGCCACAACGTCCACACTTACAGATCTCACGCTTGCCTTACAGCAAGATGGAGATACCAACTAGGTCATTACTTTCAGGAATGTCAGGAGGATGGAGCTCAAGGATACAAGCCAGAGGTTAGCATAGCAACAGCCCTACAGGAGAGAGCTTTCAAGTAGAAGAGCCATTTGCGCGACGTTGGTATGGCACCCCTTGTCGTTTACTATCACATTTGTAGCTTCTGAGCCTCGTGATGGAAACATGACTGAATCTAACTTCTGACTCCTGAGTTTCCTTCAGGACGCGTGAGGGCGACCATGAGTTGTATCTCTTTTCCACATTCACCTTAGTCCAGCTCACAGCCACTCTTTCCAGGGCTCACCTCTCGCAAGCTTCCTTGTGAGCAGATCTGGGGAAGAAAACATAAACTGTGTTGTTTGCCTTGGCCGCTATTGGCAACGCCCTCGTCCACCCCTTGTGTTTCCTGGGCCAGCGAAGGCATCACGTGGATGCTGGTATCACGTGGACGCTGGCATCACATGGACGCTGGCAAACTTCCTGGCCACCTGTGATGGTAACCTTGATTGATAGCTTGACAGGATCTAGAAGGATCTCTGAAGAGACAAGTCTCTAGGCATGTCTGTGAGGGATTATCTGGATTAGGTTATTTGGGGTGGAAGGACACTCCATATGTGTGGGCAGCAGCATTGCGCAGACTCGGAGTCTCAGAGTCTCCACAGACTCAAAGAGAGAAGGCAAGCTGGGTATCAGCATTCACTGCTCTCTGCTTCCTGACTGTGAATTCAACGTGACCATCTGTCTCATGTTCCCGCTACCAAGCGTTTGTCACCATGAGGGACTGTGTCTTTATATGCCTGTCAGTATAAACTCTTCTTTGCTTTTGCCAAGTTATTTTGTCGTAGCGGCTTGAGACAGGCTACTAAGCACTTCCCAAGAAATGTTCCCACTACTGTATACGGTGGCATTTTCCAGACCCCGGATTTGCTGCATATTTACATTTGGGGCAGTTGAACAATGTCAGAACACAGCCCTAAGAATGGAGTTGTCTGAGGAGAGTTCTGACGGCTTGTGAGAAAACTCCACGAAGAATAAGACAAGAGGCCTGTGACCTCAGTTTCTTTAAAGACATAGAATTGTTCTCAGAATGTGCTTTCCCGTACCTCCTAGGTGTAGCAGAGAGGAGTGAGCTTACTTTAGGTTATTTATTTCAGCTGGTAATTATTATTTTGTTTGTACAACTCTATAAAAAACAAAACAAAACATGGTTTCTGCCACGTGAAGCTGGTCCTTATGATCACACCCTTTACTCAGGTGACTCTCCTTAACCCTCGGAGCACAAATTGTCCGATGCTCTGAATAAAGTCGACTATTGCATGAGAAGTCACTCTGCCTCATTTTTCAGGCCCGCTCTCCAAGAGTCACACCACCAATGAGATAGGTAAACAGCTGAGGAAGTAAGACCCCTGTTCTTCCTTTGGAGGGCACCAAACCGGCTGGTGTCTTACATAAGATAACGAAATACACAGGCTGGCATTTCACAGAGATGATTCCAGTACTGTTCACAACAGCTAAGTTATGGAGTCAACCTAGGGTGTCCAACGGGGAAGACTGGAAAAAGAAAATGTCATTTATGTCCATGATAACATCATATATAAAGAAACCATTTCAGCTATCTAGCAGAGCAAAACTGGGTAATTTTCAGGAAAATGGATGCAACTGGTGATCATCACATTAAGCGAATAAGTCAACGTCTAAAATTCAAACGTTGCATGCTTTCGCTTATTTATGAGTCCTAGACATGATAAATGCAGATAATATCGTATCCACACTGACATAGAAGTCGAATTGTCTGCGAGACAAGGCAGGGTTTGTGGCAGAGGGAGACGCGGAAAGAGGACAGTAATGCAGCATGCGTCAGTATGGATGGTCAAAATCCATCACATAAGAAAATGGCTTATGTGACCAGGTATGAAAAGAATGTCAGTGTCCTCGGGGCCTCTCCTCTCAAACAGTACTTAAAAGGGTGGACAAGCTGCCGCTCAATGCCATGTCTTCTCATCATGTCTAATGGCAGTGAAGTCATCTCCCCACTGCAGGTGCAAGAGTGGTTTCTGCATCAGCCCAGAAAAATTCTGGCAAATCCTATGTCAGTGCCGATGAGTGGTGTTCAAGTATATGTGTAAGACCTACATCCCCATGTTCTGTAACCAATACACAAGATCTACTTCGTGCAAACAAGGGATGCTTGGCAACTGAGGACTTGTCAGTCGTGAGCATAGCGGACACCAGACTGTGGACAAGGATGCCATAAATGATCCCATGAGCAAACAAGTATCCCAGCAAGGCCACCACCAGCTACACACTTGGTGGCCATGCTCCACTGAGGCTGAGACCTGAGATATAAGAATAGGGTCCTTGGTACATGGGCTTTCTTCTCAGAGTCTCATCTACGTGGCTTATTTTTGTTTCTGTAGACACCTGATGTGGTCAGAGCTGAGAATGTCCGTGGGCACACAGCACGTGGACATCACAGCAGGGTGAAAACTAATTGGGTTGACTGAAGACTGCAGAACCCACCATCATCATCACCACCTGTGTCCAGGATGCCACACATCTCCATAGATAAGTGGTATGTCCCTATGTCTCGTACTTAGCCGACAAACTATCATAGGAGAGACAGGAGGGGGTGGGGAGATGAAATTATATGCATGCGTTCTTAAGATAATCACATTTCTCAATCTTAAGAATACAGACTCTGTCTGCATTGGAGATTAATTCTCTTACGTTAAGACAAATACCCAAGCGAAGCCTAACCCATAGGGGACCATGATGGTGGTTCTCTCCTTTCTTCATAGTGTAACGTTTTATATCAAGGCAGCAGTGAATCTCAGGCTTGACTTAATTAAAAAATCTGCTTCATTTCAAAACCAGCGCTCAGGTAAGTGTCAGCCTTCCAATTATACACACAAAATATATGTCTGGACCCTGTGCTAAAAACTGTGTTTGCATGAAGCTTTAATCACCGTGAAGGGGAAGCTGGACCTTCCAGCTAGATAAATAACCATCCCTTTCTTAGGTGTGCTGTGGTTCTCCCCATGAGAAAAATCCTACAACTTTGAGGGCAATATAATGGTAATTAATTACTTGAAGGAGATTAATGCTGCATGCCAAGCATGATAAAGAAATGCAGCCCATAAATGCAGTCTGCAGGACGTTCGGCGGGGGGCAGAGTCAATGCTGTTCATTTCAGGCGTCAAATCTGTTTCCGAGACGGCTGTTTGTCTCATTTTATTTTCTTTGTTCTGCGCTACGTTGGATTATTTTGTTTTAGTCCACTGGTGTAATCAACTCCTATCAAAACAGTTGCATTTCCTTATAATATTTTATGTTCACGTGATATAATATGCGGTTCACGTGAGTGTGTAGGGGGGTGGGCACGCACACATGTGGAGTCTATAGGAGGATGACGGGCATCTGCTCTAGCATTTCCTGCCTTATTCCCTCGAGACATGATCTCTCACTGAAGCAAGATCTTGGCTGGTGTCCCCAGGCCACAGTGCTGGCTTCGTCTCTGCTCCCCACAATGCTTCGGTTATAGGCTTATGCCTGGCTTTTTTTATGTAGGTGCTGGGGATTTGAACTCAGGTCCTCATCCTTATACAGTAAGTGCTCTTACTCACAGAGCCATCTCCCCAGCTCCCAAATCATTTTTTATTGGTCTTTGTGTTCTTAAAATTAAACTCTTGTTTTACAGTACCTATTGTCAAGATATTTGCTCAAAAGCCTTTCATGGTTATTGATCTGGGGCGCATTCTAGTTTTGTGTGTTCGTGTGTGTTTGTGCATGTACTCATCATGGGTACCTCCCCTTTTCTCTCTCTGTCTCTGTTTCTCTGTCTGTGTGTGTGTGTGTGTGTGCGTGCGTGCATGCGTGTGTGTGTGTGTGTGTGCGTGCGTGCGTGCGTGTGTGTGTGTGTGTGTGTGTGTGTGTGTGTGTTTACCTGGCTAAGCACCTCTCAGTCAGTCTGTAAAGATGTACACTGAGGTCTTCACGAGCCTGAACACCTCCTAGCATCGTCTTCCTAGGCTCCCACATGCCCGCCAGTAACCCACTGATTCCCAAATTGAGCTGCTGAAACATGATTGGGGAAGGTTAGAAGTGTTAGGCCTCTCCCAGGGATTAGATCTTCTAGGCAAATGGATCTGTCATCTCTACAAGGGAGCCATAGTGTTTACGCAAGTCTGCAACGCCATTTGCTTCAAACCACAGGGCATGCCTTCCCTGAGGCGTGTTAACTTTGCTTCCGGAACCTCTTTGCTAAGCATCCGCCATCTTGCTCTAGATGTGGGGAGTTCCGGCTTCCTCCCTTCCTCCCTCCCTCCCACCTTCCCTTCCTCCTTCCCTCCCTTTCCCCTTTCCTCCTCCCTCTCCTTCCTTTATTCTTTGTTTTTTTTTTTTAAATAATTTTTCTTGAAATAAGGTCTTGTTATCGAGTCCCAGATGGTCCCTGTAACAAGCTTTTTCTAGAAGGACTTCAGTGTCATCCAAGTTGGACAATGGTGGAATCTGGAGTGGAGCAGCGCTGCCTTCATAACCTGCCTCAGAAGTGACATGCTCTCTCTCATGCCATCCTGTTCCACAGCACAAGAGCAGCCATCGAGTGCACTCCCAGCTCTGGCGGTGGCGCCTTGGTTTTTCTCTCAGTTGGGACCAATCGTATTGACACAATGACTTAGGGAAGGAGGGGTTTATTTTAGCTCCGCCCAGGTTGCGGTCCACCAAAGAGGAGTCATAGGTAGCAGGGACAGGAAGCAGCTAGCCACATGCGCAGTCAAGAGCTGCAGAGGAGGGATGGCTGGCAGCCCCTGGTGCAGAGCCCATCCTCTCCCCTCTTAGAGTTCAAGTATGAGCCCAGGAAACATGCTGCTCATGCTCAGGGCGAGTTTTTTCTCCTCAGCCCAATTAAGGAATCCACTCACACTGTGCCCACAAACCAATCCAATCCCTGTGAGTCCCCATTGAAACTCTCTTCCCAGGTGACTCTAGCTTGTTTCAAGCTGACAATTAAATTGGGCTGTCGTGCCTGGAACCTTACACAGGATGAATACCAGGAAGCACTGGTCCTAGGGTCTTGTCTGAAGCTACCTATCACAGCAGACCTTCTAGATTTTAGCCCCAAGGTTTAACCCTTGCTTGTTTATTCTGAATTTGCAGCTCCTCTGGCACAGTATTTCTCATTCACTGGTCATGTGTTGCGACCTCCAACCTCCCTGCATTCATGAGACCTTACCAGAGGCAGTGTGGAACAATGACTGAAAACTTGGCTTTGAGACGAAACTTAATGCATTGGATATGACCTCCCTACTATGTGGCATGGAGTAAGTCAGTTAACCACTTTGAATTCCAGTATCCTCCCTGACTATGACTGTATACTACAGCCTTTGTAGAACCCAAATAGCCATCCCAAGCCTGAATGTGGGCTCCATAAATGTGAGTTCTCAGTAACGGAAACGGCAGCGTGGTGACTCCCTGGAGACAAGGCTTCCCAGTTCCCATAACCTGTGCACCCTCCTTGTGAGTGCGCACTACTAGTATTTAATAACATTCATGTCATGACCAAATTTCATGTTAAAAGCCACTGTTCTGCATTTTCTCAGTCAAGTGTGCCTTTTTCCGCTTTTGAAATTTCTATAAATTCAAGGAAATATTAGATGTATGGAAAGGACATTTAAATAAGTCATTGATATCTTCCTCAAAGAACAGTCTTTGAAAATGAATCCACATGGAGTCCATCGACAGACAGTAAGTGTCACAAGTGTCCAAGACGCCCCTGGCTTATGGCTAACTCACCTGCTGCACAGGCTGAGGGACAAGACTGAACCACCACAGTCAGGGGGTTCACTCAGAGTTTATAATGGTTTTGGTGCCACCTTTTTGTTTATTAAGCCTCTGATGAGTCACAAGGTATAAGGAGCTTTGAACTTTCCCTAGGCTCTGGACTGGAGTCTTCCAAGTTCTTTGAAGTACATGAGCCATAATTTTTGTCTCCTAGAGATGACCTCAGAAACCTCATTAGATACTGATTAAATACCTACTGTGCGATAGATTCTGAATAGAAGCAATCAAACTGGCACACAGTAGGCACGCCAAAGGCACCGTTGACCTTGACTAAGATACTTGAGCAGACAGTCGCATGGCATCAAGCGGGGCCTCCGAAGACTTGCCCCAGCGTCACAGTAATGTCGTGTGACCTCGGTCATGCTCGGTTTCACCGTCTGACCTGTGTGGATACCGACAGCACGTACCGCACAGTGTGACTGCAATCACCAGAGACATCATTGACCAAAGCGCATAAGCCAACCTGGCTGACGGTGTCTAGTCGCCAATTCTGTGTCTGACTGCTTTGTTCTTATTGTACTTCTTGCCCTTATTTTGTTCTTATTCATACCTGCTGCCCTTAGGTTTTTCTGTCATTGTCCTGAGAACCACTGGTGTCCTCCTGTCTCTCCTGCCTGCCTTTATCCTCCCCTTCACCTCACACTTTCTTTATGCTTTCCACCCTACTTCAGAGTCTCAGGCGACCATTCTTATTTAAAAATCACCTAGGGGGTGTGTTAAGGTGCCTTGTTCAGTAGGTTGATTGTAGGGACTAATAATTGACTGTGCATGTGTGTGCACACACATGCATGTGCATGCTTGTTCATATGTGTGTGTTTGTGTGCCTGCTTCTGCCCATGAGTGCATGCATACACATACTTTCATGAATGCTTGTTCATTGTGTGTATGTATGTTTGTGCCCTTGTGTGTGTCTGTGCATGGTTGTTCATGTGTGTATTTGTATGTCTGCTTCTGCACGTCTGTGTGAGAGTGTGTGTGTAGGTAGACCAGAGTTGATCTCAGGCATCAGATGCTGCACATCAGTTGCACTTGCCTTGTTCTTAGGAACCAGTCTTTCACTGGCTCAGAGCTTGCCAAGTAGATTCAGTTTCCTGGTCAGTGAGTCCAAGGATGGCCCACTTGTTTCTGGCTCTCCAGTGCTGGGGTTACAAGCATATGCCATCCTGACTAGAATTTCCTCAGGACTGAACCTGGATCCTCAGGCATGCAAGGTAATCAATTTACTGGTTAGGCCCTCTTCCCAGGCACAAACTGATATTTTAAACCTGGATTCTCTCAGACAACACCCCCATTCCGTAGAGGCTATAACCTAGCATTCTGGAGACCAGCTTGTCTTAGATCCTGCTCAGTGGGCTTTCTGTGTGTCTCTTGCTCTCACACAAGCTCTGCCAGCTCCATGCTGCCTTCTCCATTTAGCGATGGGCAACTCTCAGAGGATTCAAATAGCTTACCCAAAGGTAGAGTTAGAAAGTTCCAGAGCCAGCCTCTTTCTAAAGCCCGTTCCATTCTCATCACGCCATGCTGTGCCACCATGGGTGAAGCACTCTGCTGGATCTCTTTAAATCTGCCAATCTCTAAGGCTATGTCCTTTAGTCTACTGACCTGCACAGGCCCAGGATGTAGGACCAGTCCAATCTCAGAGGAATGAAATATAGAGAGCCCCAGATCTTGACTTTATGGCGCCCTGTGAAACCAGCCTGGTCACCCCAAGGGCCTCTCTTTGACTTCTGGATCTCATTGCCAGTCGCCCCCCCTGAGCCCCTCTCCCCCTGAGATCAATGTCCTTTGAATCTTCTGAAATTGGCACACTAACTAAAGGAGCCTGAAGAGGCGGGTCTAGGACCAGGGCTCAGCCTATGCTTTTAAGAGTATAGCCCCTGGGATCACATGACCGGGGCACCTAAGTCCTTAAGGATGGAATCCCCCAGTGAATAAGGAAGAAAAACATTGCTTGCCACTGAAAGTAAGATATATTTACAGTGATACACTTTTATAGGGTGGATGATATTGGAATACCATTTTGAATGACCAAACACGATGCTTTAAGACCCGGTGCATGTGGAGAAAGAAGGGCAGTGGAAAGAGGTCGAAATTATCTTTGCACCCTGGGAATGTAGTATAGGGTATGAGGAGACATGGTGGCTGGTGTATGAGGCAGAGGAATGATGAGGAAGGTGACATAGGGTATTATGCTTAGGGATTGGTCGGGGTTACCGGAGGATTTTAAGCACAAGTGGAGTGTGGGTTCAGTCATGTGCTGTGTTGGGATGCCCATGATGAGATTCGAGATGCACAAAAACACCATGACTCACAGGGATGTTTCACAACTCTGTCTCTGTCTCTCTCTTTCTCTTGGCATTTATGTGTGTGCTTGTGTGTTTATGTGCATACATGACTCAGCATAACGGACCATCGAGAATGTTCCTTTGTAGCATCTCACCTTCTGTTTGTCTTTGAAAGTCTACTGCGAAAGATCAATAAAAACATAACAAAGAGAACTCAAAAGTTAACCAAGTATTTAAAAGCAAAATTAGCTTCTTGCTAATGGCTGAGTCTTCCTCATAATTTTGTCCTAAGGAATTCTCTGCATGTTCTTCCTTGACAAGGATATCACTTAAAGTCACGGAGGAGAAAATGCAGCTAATAAGTTCCTCATTCCCTTCCCTGACAGATTTTTAATATAAGTGTCACAGAATGGATATTCAAAATCCACTCTCCGCCCTCTCTAGTCAACTCTCTCCACACCAGCACATTGGAGGTGATGTCAGGGGCATCTGAAGAGGAATAGATTCGTGACTGCTGATACTCAATTAAAGCAACTTGGCAACTATTAATTGAATATTTGCCAGGCACTAAGGCCTATGGCAGACAATACAGGCCCTAGATAAATGTAGCATAGGTTATTTCCATCTGTTGCACGTGTGGGTAGGTATGCACATGTATACACAATAATGGGGAAGAGTTGTGAGCTGAGTCAGAAACCATATGTTGGGCTGGATAACTGGAGTTGCTATTAAGAGTTTGCACAATGAATGGTAAGTGCAAAATAAAATATAGCTGACAGATCAGTTACATCAACAAGAAGTACAGATTCTATTTCTTTTATCACGAGAGCAATAGCATCAAGCCTCTGAAAGGATTTAAGCAAGGGGCTGACACTGGATGATCTCTTAGGGACGACATTTTGATGGATAGTCAGTAGGGTTAGCTAAGGCACACACTGAGTAATTGATTAATGTGCTTAATCTATGTCTCTAGGCAGAGTTGCTGAAGGGAGATGGTGGTGTCTGGTCACTGGATTTATAGTATGAGAGACAGGGACAAGAATAGCTGGAGAGCAGCCTCCGATCACCCCAGGCAAGCAAAACCAGTGCGGATGGATGAAATGGAATAAAGTTTGAAAGCCTCTGCAGCCATCCTGGGTAGAGAGGCAGGAGAGACTGCACACGGTAAATAAATCACATACATAGGAAGATGCGAAGACAGAGTGAGATAGCAGTTAATTTTACGTGTCAACTTACATCAATCTAGGATTACTTAGGAAGACGGCCTCAATTCAAAGTGTCTAGATCAGGCTGTCCTGTGTGGGATGGTCTTGATTGTTAATTTATGCAGGAAGACCCTGCATGTGGGATGGGCTTGGCCTCTTAACTGCTTAAGGGTGAAGAAGGCTAGCTGAGCCTAAGAGGCCAAGTCCACAGCCTCCGTATCCCCTCAGTGATGATCTGAAGTTGTCAGTTAGTAACCTCGATCCTCTAAGGTGCTTTTTGTCTGAGGAGGTCACCAGAGCAACAGAAAAGAAGCTAGGATAATTGACATCATCAATGGGCTTGGGCTTTGTGGACTGTTGAAGGGTGAGAGAGGAAGGATGCTTGCTTCCACACTCAAGCTCCTGCCGAGATTACCTCCGAGGACACTTAATAAATACCTGTATACAAGATCATGTTACCACACAGAAGAGTTTGTGCATGATGCATACCTGAGTGTTTGTTAAAAATTCTTAACTCTGAGTATCTATGGGAACTCTTTCGATATGTCTCTAACTACTGCTAAATATTCCCCAGGCAGAGTAAACAGTTTTCTCTGATTTCCCTTCTTCTTTTGATGTTGATGAGATTCTATCTGGTAGCCAACAGGTGTATGGTTTCCTGATGCCGTTATGCAAATGTGTCAGTGCCAGCAATCCTTGGGTTGCCTTCCTTTCCTTGATCTGCAGATAGCAAAAAAGCCAACACACTGCCATGCACAGCATCATGCCCAGTGCTGTTTAGCCTTGAGTAGAGTTTACCTGTGGGCCAGCTCCTCCCTTTGGGAGTGAGACAGGTTCCACCTAACGCTTCCTTCCTTTTCCTCTCACAGCCTGCGTGAATGGTCATATAGTCACTCACATCCACTCCTCTCTACCCTGCCTTCCCAGGTCACTTCAGATTTTTCATGAAAAAGGCCTAGTTATTCAACATTTCCATAGCTCTACATTTTAACTACCCCAAGTATATAACTTAATATACTTCTTCGGCAGGTCAATTTCCTCACAAAATTAAAACATCTGTTTCTGTGAGTTCTAATCACATGCCTGGTCTGGCCCAGATCTCAAATGGTGGCCCCATTACTTTGCTTCCAATTTTGCTCCATAACCAATCATGTGTACGGGGACGGTGACCACAACAAAAGCAAAATGAAAATATGAAGTAGAAGAAAGTCTTTCCTGAGCAGCGACTTCCTGACATGGTTCTCCAGAGTGGGCTTTTTATTTCTGCTAAAATAATTAAAAAATAAAAATAAAAAATATATGTTTCCTTCTTTGAATGAACACATGTACATTCAGACCATGGGTCTGCTGTGAAGTCAAGAGGACTGGCCTAGCCTTCTCAGAGAGCTCCCTGGATTCACTGAGAGGTATATGTCAACATCTACACTCCTTCTAGAAGCTCTGGAAGGAGGGAGGGAGCCTGAGGAGCTGTTGGTTCAGAAGTGCACAGAAGTGGAGAGAGCTAGACACAGGGGTGGGGGACTTGGCAAACGTTTCACGTCTGTGGTAAACTTGTGGTGACTCCAATTACTATTACGGTTAACATAGTGATCATTTCCCAGAGTGCAATTTCACCAAATACAGCCCAGGACTGTGGCTCCCTGACATGCTTCAGGCCATTGTTCTGTGAGCTCACAGAAGACAGGCGAAGAGCTTTCTGGATCCCCTCTCTGGGAAGCATAATCCTGAACACTGAGAAAGTCACACAGGCTCCTTCCCCAAGTACGTATTGAGCCTGAGTTGCATTTCCTCCCAAGATTCTGATAACCCAGCTACACAGGAAAGTCTAAAAAGTGTCGGTCTTGAGGACTTCTATGTTTTATGTATTATTTTTTTATTTTCCAATCTCCCAATGTGGTTATAATGTCAAAGGAAGTGAGTGTCTCTTCTCCACAAAAACATTAAGACAAAATTGAAAACAGATATCGGACCTGGTATGGGGGCTGGAGGGTGGTTACATTGGACCTCAATGTGGGATAACGACGATTTCGTAAACCCTAAATGTATTCTTTAGACCTCTAAGTGCATCCTGGTCCCCAGGTGTCGTAGCTCAGACTGATGGCTTTACTTCCTCACAGTATTCTGGAGAAATCGACGCATATTTTTAAACGCGTGTGTGTGTATATGACTTCCTTAATGAAAGTTTTACTGCAAAAACACTTTGTTCCTAATGCATCCTTAAGTGAAGGTTTTGCATTCTTAATTTTCCACTCAAGTCATTTAGAAAGCATTAGTTAAAGTGGATGTGGTAGAGTAGGGGCCTTGCAAGTTAGACGGCTTCTTCTGAAGATTGCTCTTATAATTGGCAGAGAACGATAAATTCTTAATTGCATTTCATTACATCTGGGCAGCGGCTGCATATCTGGGCTCCAAATACCTGCCTGCTAAGGATAGGGAAGAAGGGGGATGGGGATGTTTCCGGAATGTCAAGCTAACATGTTCTGGACTTTGTCAGCCAGGGAAGGGCCCCTGTGGTTTCTCCCTTTTGCTCTGTAGGAGCTCCCTGCACTGCCACTCGTAGTCACGTGACAGACATTCCGTTTGCCTGCTGCCCCTCTTTCTCTCCTGGTTTACTGTGTAGCTAGACAAGAGAGTGCTTGCTGCTCTGGAGGTTAGAGACTGTAGCTGGCACCTTCCAAAATCCGCAATCACGGATAGTATCAGGAGTAGAGTCAGGAGCGACTACCCTCTAGTTGTTTTCTCACCTCAGAACTGTGCTTTTTGCCTCCTGGCCCTTTTCAAATCTCATTTGAAAATCTCTTTCTCTCTGTGCCGGAACGGCTTGATTTTCCTTTCAAGTCGGAGGTCTCCCGCAGAAAGACTTTGAAGTACAATCAGATCTGTGTTTCTAAAGTAAAGAGATGTGTTTCGCCGATCTGAAGGAAGGAGCTGCGTTTGCTAATACCCATATTTGCCCAGCACCCTTTCCAAAACGCTTGATCACTCTGAATGTGGGTTTGGCAACCTCGCTTTCGCGCCGACATCATAAAGCCCCTTTATCGCAGAGATCGCGCACCCCCTGCTCCAGCATGTCAGCTGACTCCGGTTCCCTTTTTCAGAATAGTTAGAAACAGTAGAGATTTTTGTTAGAAATTCTCCCACAGACTCCAATGCTAAACGCTGTTTCAAAGGCTATTGTCTGTGTTTCATTATTAGACAGCCAGAACCATGTTCGGATGCTTGCAAACTGCTGAAGGGTTTGCACGCTTAGTGATATTTCTCCTGAGAGATTTGTTTGAGGAAGGGAAATGGAGTCTGATGGGATATATGTACACCTCAGTCAAGACTCCCTAACGTGTGGGTGAAATGAAAGCGATCTCAGCTCCTATATACCTTAACAGGTGCATTCTGTGTTTTCCCTTGACACAAAGGCATATTAATTATACCTTCATCGTGTTGCAAAGTTTGTTTTAATAATTATGATTTTTTTTGCTTGATTCATTCAAGGCTGGTCAATCTTTTAAATTTATTTATTTATTTATTTTATTCATTCACTCACTCATTCACTCATTCACTCACTCACTCACTCATTCACTCACTCACTCATTCACTCATTCATTCATTCACTCATTCATTCACTCATTCATTCATTCACTCATTCACTCATTCACCCACTTATTCATTCATTCACTTATTCATTCATTCACTTATTCATTCACTCACTCCTTCACTCATTCATTCATTCACTCATTCACTCATTCACTCATTCACTCATTCATTCACTCATTCACTCATTCATTCACTCATTCACTCATTCATTCACTCATTCATTCATTCACTCATTCATTCATTCACTCATTCACTCATTCATTCACTCATTCACTCATTCATTCATTCACTCATTCATCCGTTCATCCACTTGGGTGCTTTCCTGGTGCCCACAGAGACCAGAAGAGGGCACTGGATTCCCCCAGAGCTGAAGTTACTGCTGGTCGTGAGCCACATTGTTGACGCTGGGAACTAAGTCCGGGTTTTCTGCAGGATAACCAGAGATCTTTCTTTTTTTTTTTTTTTTTTTTCTTTTTTTCGGAGCTGGGGACCGAACCCAGGGCCTTGCGCTTGCTAGGCAAGTGCTCTACCACTGAGCTAAATCCCCAACCCCGATAACCAGAGATCTTAACTGCTGAGCCGTCTCTCTAGACCTCAAGTAGTCAATCTTTAGGCCCATTTCTTTTGAAGTATTTTTGTGCCATACAACATATGGTTTCCATGTTGGTTCCTTCTTTGTCCCAGACCAAGCAATACCCATCTGAGAGAAAAGTATGCAGATTTGTATGTAAACATTTTTTTCTTTTTGGTTTAATCTTATTATTAGAAGCTTTGTCTTACTTGTATCTGTTCATGTATTGTTTATATATATATATGTAACATACAAAACACATGTATACAGAGATGTGAGTTCTTGATGTTTCAGTATATAGAACAGTTTATTTTCATGTCAATGCATATTTACATGCACACATATATCTGTGCATATATACATATATATATATATATATTTCTCCATGTACAAATGTGCATGGGTAATCTGGAGGTGAATGTCTATATATGTACAGTTAGTATACATGTCTATATGTTTGCACATAAATATATACATTTGATTGTGTATTGGTGATGTAGTTTTGCATTCTTGTCTACACAACAGCCTGTGCCAGGACCCGTTCAAGAACCCTGAGATCCAGCCCAGGCTTAAGGTAAACTTGGGCTCTGTAACCCAAAGTTGCCTGGAAAATCCACTCTCATGTTGGAGATTTGCCAGGCTGGTTGACCAAAATGCCATGACTGTGGAGACTTGGAGTGTCGTAGATCCAGATGCAAAGGTGTCTTGAGCGACCTGTGTTAGCCAACTCTGTACTTGATCCTGTGTCCCTTCATCACCAGTGGAATTCTTTGGGTTGTGTACTTCTTAATTGCTTTCACTTTTGAGATAATTACACCATCTCTCCCTTCTTCTTTCCTCCCTCCAAACCCTACCATATACTTCTTACTCTCTTTCAAACTGATGGCATCCTCATTCATCATTAATTGTTATTATATATATATGTATATATATATATATATACACATGCCCAAATATATAAATATACCCTGCTCAGTCTGTATGTCACATACACACACACTCACACACACACACACACACACACTCACACACACTCACATACTCACACAGGTGCACACACACACTCACATGTGCATACACTCACACACTCACACTCACAGGTGCACACACACACATTCACAGGTACACACACACACACACTCTCACATGCACATACACACACTCACACGTACACACACACACACACACACACACACATACTACTCTTTTCTAAGAGTTTTTAGAATTTCCTTGTTATAAAAAAAAACATTAATGATGCTGTAGGAGCTTCAAGAGACCAGGTATAATGTTCAAGGGAGTGAGGCAACTTTTTTTTCCCTGAGCTATGTTGAAAGAAGAGTCTGAGGAGGTGTCTTGACCAGTGCCTTCCCCAAGGCTGGAGGTGCTGAAGTGACTTACTGTCAGTAATATCCCACGAGAGCAGAGGTCATGTGGTTGCTTTCCTAGTGATCTGAAGCCTTTGTGCTTAGACTGTCTCTGCTGGTAGGTGGAGGCATGATTGATTATAGATGTCCTGGCTTCTGCTGAGTTCCTGCTTCCTGTGGGAGTCAGAAGCTGTGGGATTGGCAGTGTTTTGGGACACTTGGTTAATTCTCGATAGAGCATGATATTCTATTTTCTTTGCCCAGACAATCTCATTACTCAGAACCTTGGGGGAAACATGTTACTAGGCATCTGTGAAAAGTGCTTCTTCATTGGCTGGGAGCAGAAAAGACAAACAGAGGAAAGTTTTCCCGTACACTTGGTTCATAGACACTGGCAAAGGAGCTAGGTCACTCCCCTGCACTGCTCTCTCTCTAATGTATCCTGTTGAAAACTTTTAGAATAAATAAATGCTTTCTTCATAATTTTACATGGTGAGTATAGAATAGGCATGTTCCCTGCTGTTTAATAACTTTATTCTCAACCACTAACTTATGAATGACTTCATTTAATAGCTCAATAAATTATTCATGACAGTTAAAATAAAACCTCTGTAAGCCATGTGGGACTACTGTTTTTTTTTTTCTTAGAATTTTTAAGGCACTGTTAAATTTGTATTTTTTATAGTTGATCATAGACAGATATCATTTTACTGGTACCTTATCTCCTATAAACCACAGTAAACCTTACATACTTGTATTTTCAAATAAAATATTCTTTTATGATTTCAGGTAGTACAGTTTAGGGTTTGGAAAATTGTGATAGAACATAGTAGCAGAAAAATGTTTGGGTCGTAATTCTTTCCCACTGCATCTTGGGAGAATCACCCTCTGGACTGTGTAACTTTTATGTCAATTCAAGAGGAATATTATTTTTTAACAGAAAAATGTGGAAATCTTTAAGTAATTTTAAATTTTAAAGATACCATCAATAAGTTGGGATATATGTAGACTTTGAGAAAAGCTAAACTTCCTTTAAAAACTAAGTAAAATGAAACAAACATCTCAGTCTCCTGTATATAATGAATTATTGATAGTATTGGTGGAATTTCATCTGCAGCTGATTTTTTATAATAATTTTGAAACAGTAGTTATACTGTTGTTAGTATCATTAAAGGAATAATGGTGAAGGTCAACATTATAACTGACCGTTTGCCCCAAATCCTTTCTTTGCTTCTACCAGTATGGAGCATAGTGATCAGCCTTACCCTCTTACTCACTGTGAACTCTGCGACCTCTGTCCCATTTCCTTTAAGCCCAATCCCACTCTGAGTTCCACTTGACTTTAAACTTGATATGTCCAACAGGTCATCCATTATGTTTATTTTCCAGTCTATATCAGTTCTTTTGCGGTCATATCCATCTTCCTCTCTGTGATCTGTGTAGTGTTGTCTTTAGCCAACCAACTATGCCATATAGTGAGTACACTGTTGAAAGATCTCCCAGATGGTCCAACCGTTACCAAGCTTCTCCCATGAGTGGCCATTGTAACTGGAGCTGAAATGCATCGCTAATTAGTTCAATGTGACAAACATCCATCAGTTAAGTGGCTGCATGTGCCAAATTCAGGGCAGATGGGATGCTTGTCCTTTGGCCTCTAAAGTGTCTCTGCAATGAACTGACCACAAAGAGAAGAAAAGTCGCCTGCACTTACTCATTTTCAAAAGCACATAAATGGCAGACTCAATGAGCTTACAGTGTCTGAATAGCATGTTGCACTACAGGATGCGTAACTACCATGTTGCACTTCTGGGAGTTAGATGGTTTTAGGCTATTAAAGCATGGGAGGAAGGATTGTTCTGTGAACTGTGTGGTTAGAATATGTAGATAAGTTTCTCATATAATTTCTTGGGGGCAGTCCATGGAGACACAGACTACAACTCTGATATGTCATTTTCCTCTCCCCCATTGGATAATTTTCCCTTAATATTTGACTAAATAATTAAAAGAAAACAAGAATGAAGAAGGTATGGTTTGTGGCAGTTGGAATGTAAAATGTTTCTCATAGGCTCATATGTTTGAATAATTGGTACCCAGCTAATGGTGCTACTTGAGGAGGGTGTGGCACCATCTGGACATGAAGGCAAGCTAGTGGACACAGGTCCTTCGAGGTGGGAATTTGAGTGTTATAATACAGCCTAGCTTCTAGTCCCACCCTTTGTCTTTCCTGTCTGTTACTGAGGTGTGACGACTTCCAGCCATGTATTCCTGATGACATGAAGTCCACCGCGCCTTCATCGCCACGATGGACTGAAACCTTTGACCTGTGACCTTAAATAAACCCTTTCCCACTTGAATTTCCGTCTGTCAGGTATATGGTCTCAAAGCCAAGAAAAATATCCAACATAGGGGTTAAATAATTTTTACAAAGAAGCTTTTGTTAGATAATAAAGGCTCTAGAGAAACCCCCATTGTGTCTGTGAGAGAAAGAGGAGGAGGTACTATGGCAGAGCTGAGAGATTCGTGGCTCAGCCTGCCTCTCCAGCTCAGCAGTTCACACATGCTGCGCTGCTTACTATGACTCAACACTGGTCGCTTCTTGCAATTTGGGTATGCCAATGAATTAGACTTGATTCACAACTATGGACATCTCTTTGTTTAAATAAGGAGGTTCTGATGGAAAAATTATTAGACTAGAAGAATATAGTAGACCTTCAAGAGAAGGAAGGTAGTCTAAAGCTGTGCCACACAAGGCTTCCAGCTAACCAGCTTTAGTGATACAAATCTATGATGTAATTTGTATCAGTTACTTTTCTCTCACTGTGACAAAACATCACAATCGAAAGAAGATTAGGTGGGAGCTGGGTTTCTTTTGACCTCGGTTCCAGGAGGGGAGTCTGTCAGGGTAGGGAAAGCATGGCCACAGGAAGTTGAAGGATCACATTTTCATGCTCTGAACAGTCCCCCAATTGTTATTTCCTCATATAACTCTGGACTGTGTCCCATTGACAATTGAAGTTAGGCCAGCCAGACACACTGGGGATTAAGAGTTCAAATGCATGAGACTACACAAGGTATTTCTTACTAAAACCACTATAGAAGTATGACTTTTTTTTTCTTTTTTGAAAGATGCCTCTTACTGAGCAGCTAATACACAAAGCCATGTGCCCACATTCTCATATTCTCACAACCTGTTTTAGATATCTGCCCAGAGACACCAATTAAGCCGCAGAAGACCCAGTTTGCCTGTACAGAGCTGAGCCCCCGTGCAGGTCTTTAGAACTCCAACACCTGGCTCTTCCTTCACTGCTGTCTGCGGGCAAAAATCACATAGCCCTGTGTGTGTGTGTGTGTGTGTGTGTGTGTGTGTGTGTGTGTGTGTGTGTACACATGCCACAGCTCATGTGTAGAGATGAGAAGGAGGACTTGGGGGAGTTGGTCTCTCCTTCTGCCATTTGGGTTCCAGGATTGGGTCCCAGACCCTCGCTGGCCTTTACTCTTACCTTTTTAGCAGCGTCTTTACTCTGAGTCATCTTGCTTGCCCCCAAGGTAATTAGACTTAAAAATACTACACAGTTTCTTACCAACTTAAAATGACAGGTTCATGCTGCCTTACAGGAGTCCAATCATTCATCCTGATTGAACCCTGATCACTTTACAGCTCAGGTGGGACCTGTGGCTGCAGAGGGGCTCTTTGGTGACAAACTTAATTTTTGGTTGTGAAAATTCTTTATGGAATCTTAGAAGGTGTCAGAGAACTATTATTTTGTCCCCCCTCGCCCGTTTTTTTCAGAAATTACTAGACTCCAAGATGACACAAATATTCAAACACATGTATTTTTATCTAGTGCATGTTAGATGTGTAAATTATTTGCTAAAGTAATTGGGAAAAGACAAAGAAGTAGGAGAAAGGAAACGGAGTCCTATTTGTTCATAGGGCTAAATGAAGGTGGGAGATCAGTTAGCTCACAATGGGTTGGTTTAGTTTCTTCCTGGCCTTCAAGGAAGCTCTCATGAGTCAGCTCTCCAGGGCAAGAGATTTTCGGTAAGACGGAAAGACAGCCTCCTTTTTACTCTTCCTAATTGAATTGATTACGGATATTTACTACCATATTTAAAATTTTCCTCAATGCAGCATATTGGCTAGGGTGCCTTATTGGGAAAATTGATTAAAGAATAGACTATTGCTAAATCGGGACAATTACTGTTGACATCTTCGATTTTTATATTACATGCAAATCACATTTCCAAATCTCCATATCTATGGGCCTTTCTTGGGGCAGAAGGGTCTTAGGAAGTAGGGGGATATTACAACGTGTGTCTGGGGTTGCGTGTCTTAGGATGTGGATAAAATTCAATGACCTGTTTTCATTGTAATGCTAGCGTTTGTTTGAATGTACAGGGCAGAGAGAGACAGAAGATAAGAGTGGGGCCAGGCAGGGGTTGCAGGCAGATCCTAGGGGAGATGAAGCCAAGGCCTGAAAATGCAAGTGGGACCCTCTTAGGAGTCATTAACTCAGCCTCTCTCCCCCTGCTGTGTCTGCTACATTGGAGTCAAGGAACATTACCACCTTAAATGTGGCTGGAATTCCTGATAGAGGCTCTAATTGAAAGAGGAACTCTAAAATCATCTTACTTTCCTTGATGCCCTCAAACTTTATCTTAGTTTAACAGAGGAGGAGGAAAACTTGAGCAGAAGACAGAGAAACCAGTGCACTGTTAAATTCAACTACTCGTGCTTCCTTAGCTCTTGCTAAGACCTCCTGAGTCATCTCTCCAGCCCCATACTTGTATTTTGAAGCAGTATCTTTTAGGGTCTCAAGCCAAGAAACAGGCTAAGGTAGCCAGTCGGTGAACCCCAGGGATCCCCCTGACCTGTCTCTGATTCCCTAGGGTTGAAAAAACAAGCTCTTGACAACATCCCAGTTTCTTTTACATGGAATTGTGTATTTGCAAAGTGAACATTTAACTTTGTTTCCTCACTAGCCTGAATTTTACATATCTGATAGTAGGTTTTCCTCTTTTGACCTTGGAAGTGGACTTTGAAAGAGCACTCTGAGACAATGTCACCTGAAGACATAGCCATCTTGACATCTCATTCTTGGCCACCATCACAGAACTTCTTGAGTCACTGGGTCTGAGGCCATTGTCACAGAAGAACAAGACTGTGCCAAATCAAAGGAGATATTTTGCCCAATTCCTTCATTTTGCAGAAAAATAATTAATCGTATCTGTCAAGGATTTTCATTAATTGTTAATGACGCAAGCTAATTCAAACTGGTATGGAAAGAGAAAATTTTAAAAAGAGCATTTAGGAAAGATGTTGACCTACGATAAGTCTGGGTGGATGATAGATTCAGGCGCTCACATGATACCACCAGAATCATCTCTCTATCTGCTGCTCTTTCCTTCCCTGTCCCCTCTTCTCTTCCTTCCCCGTCACCTCATTCTAGCTCATCAATCATCCCAAGATCAGCTTTGCTCTCTGTTGGCTTTACTTAAATTGGAACAGCTTTGTTCATGGTGACCCAGCCTAGCTTGGTGCTCTGTATTTTTGCCACACATTGGGCTGAATTCTAATGTTATTTTTCTTGTTGCTGTAGTAAAATACCTGGCATATCACTGCAGGGAAGGGATGGTGGGTGGCAGCTTCATCATATTGTGTCTGTTGTCAGGAGTGAGGGGAGAGGGAGGGAGAGAGAGAGACAGAGAGGGAGACAGAGACAGAGAGACAGAGATGCAGAGGTGCAGAGATACAGAGACACAGACGAATGAGAACATCTCCTGTAAGACTTTAATAAAATTGACAAGAAAAATTGATCGACTCAAAGCTCCTGTCTCCTGGGAAGCTAACAGCTCCATTGAAAGCTGAAGGACCTCAACGAGATGAAAACAGTTTCCCTATTTAAAAAAAATGGGCACTTGCTAATAATAGCATTGCTAAGTAATTTTACCAAGACCTAATAATTTTGTCTTACCACATGACAGGTACTTTCTAAGTACGGAATATCTACCTCTCTAATCTTCAAAGCTTACATATTGTGGATTTTGGCCTCTGAAGAGGACAAGTCATGCAGAAATTGCCTGTGGTTATGATTTAGAAGTCAATGGTATATGAAAGACCCACCATCTTTCAATGCATATTTATTTATTTAACCCAGTTATTTATTTGGCCCTCACTAGGACCAGGGTTTCTTTCCCAACACTGTGAAGAGATGATGACCTGTAACCTCATGGCCCAGAGTAGGAATGAGAGACTATGTCAATTGGCTTTCTGTCACCATACCAAATAAGTAATAATTAAACTACAGACAACATGGAATTGTGGTGGCTTTGTAATTGTGGTGGTCTGTGATGACTGATTGCCCCATGACTTGGAGGCTGTGAGAGACAGCACATTAGGGTAGAAGCCAGGGGAGGAACAACTCCACTCACCTCATAGCTGGGATACATGGAGAAGGCTAGACTCCTACCCTGCCTTCTGTTTTTGAGACAGTCTCACTATGTAGCCCTAACTGGCATAGAACTCACTATGTAGACCAGGCTGGCCTCTAGGTGTTGGGAGTAAAGGTGTGTGGCACCATCACAATTCTGTGTTGTCTGTAGTTTAATTATTACTTATTTGGTATGGTGACAGAAAGCCAATCGACATAGTCTCTCATTCCTACTCTGGGCCATGAGGTCATCATTTCTTCACAGTACCGGGAAAGAAACATCTTCCTACAAAACCTCTTAAGGCATGCCTTCAATGACCTTAGGACTTCCCATTAATCTCCTGGTAAGGTCCCACCCTCCCCAGGATTCCTCCTGGGAATAAGCCTTTGCCAAGTGGGACTTTGGGATTGTCTAATATATAACTTAGAGCACAGACAACACATTGTTGTCTATATCCACCCATTGAATGTGTAGCCTAGAAACATCTGGCTCAGTAGTAGAGTACTTGCATAGCAAGCACAAGACCCTGGGTTTGATCTGAGAGAGAGAGAGAGAGAGAGAGAGAGAGAGAGAGAGAGAGAGAGAGATTTTATTTGTTCCCTGTTTTGGTTATTTAATATAAAAAACAAGGTCTCAGTGAATAGCTTTATCAAAACAAAAATTGAGCAAAATGCCAGTAATTGTTCATCAAAGGAGGCCCAGTTGTTTAAGAAATTAGGCCCATTATCCGTTCCTTGAGCTGATTGTTAATAAATTGAAGAGGGAACTGAAGCTCAGAGATGAGAATGCTGGAGGAATGTTTGTCTAGAACAGACGAAGAACAAATCGTTCTAATGTTAATGCGGAAAAAAGGAGTTCATACTTTCATTTTTCTCTGATTTATGGCAAACTTAAGAGGTACTCTATGAAAGCCTTAGGATTTGCTCATTATAACTTAGAGATGGTGTGTGTGTGTGTGCACGTGTGTGCATGTGTGTGTGCATGTGTGTGTGTATCTGTGTGTGTCTCTCTGTGTCTGTATCTGTGTTTCAGATTTGTGAAGGTTTATGAAGGACATTTCCCTAATTTTAACTAGAACTTTCTCAGTATCAGTTTTGGGATTTTATTCCTACTCAGAGGACTTCATTTAAAGCCTTAATCTTAGCTGTCTCTCAGTTAAAGCTCTCGAACACCTTGGCTCATTAACAAGATACTAGAAGCTTTGTTTCTGCACACATTGGCTACTGTGCCCCATACAGCGGTTCTGAAAAAGTTAGTGTGTATTAATAGCCAACGTCACAAGAGGGTAATTAGCAGATAACCCAGAAAGTGAGCTTTGATTCCAATCAGAAAGCCCACGGGGTGCTCCTCAAAAGATACCCAGAGATCCACATTGTATTGGAAGGCATGGATAGGCTTGACAAATAATCTAGAAATCAAAATCAAACTCATATTGAAAAAAATTTTCCCAAGACAGAACATTGAGTTTATATAGTCCTCAGCTTTCATTGACACATCTGAATAACTTCTCTAATGTGTAACTTACCTCACAGAGGGGGGAGGGTCTTGCTCAGGAGATGCCCATTGTTAGGTCTAGTAAAGGGACAGGGGGACTTTCTTTCAAATGTCTCAGAAATGAGACGTTGAAGGCCAATGAAGTCTAATGCAATTACGCTGAGGGCTTTTCAAAGCATTTGGTGCTTGGGGATTTTAACCAGAAACCGGAGTCTGTGAATTAACAGGCTCTGGATTTTCTGGTGGGTTTGTGAGCGGTGGCTGTGGCTTTTCTTATGGTCATTTGTCATAAATGATTGCCTGGGTCCCCACTGAATGTGTCGTGATAGATGGCTGGGGTTGCAGAGTCACCTGGAATAATTCAAGGTAAGACAGCAGCCACTGACAAGACAGCTTTGCCCCAGCTGTGACATATTAAATTAATTAATTAATTAATTAACTAATTCTGATCCGATTTGGAGCTGCTACGGAGGCAGCAGGTGTCAGGGAGGGGCTGTCTCCTGTGTTTGTTTTGTTTTCCCCTTCCCATCACATTTCCGGGGTTATGGGTCTAACGTTAATGCACAAGGGAATTATGGAAATGTGCTCTCTGGAAGAGAATTTCAGGCATACTTCTAAAGGCTTTAGACTTTCCCCTGTCTTGGGCCCCAAAAATGTAGCTTTTGCATTTTTAAACATGTTGGGTCGAGTCACAAAAGTCCTGAGGGTCCTGAAGTTTAAGGATAATGTGCAATCTCCCATCCTTTCTTATTCACCACTCGATACTTGAACACTGTGCAACTGGGATAGAGTGAAATTCAAATTAAACTGGACATTCACAGGATCCTAAAGTATGAGATTGGGCCTCAAGAATCACAGTGAAGACCCAAATATGCAGACACTTCTACAAACAGCAGTGTTTGCCATTTAAATAGTTCGTGATTATGTGTATATATATATATATATATATATATATATATCAAATTGTACATAATCATATGTTTATAACATGTTTATTATATGTATCATATGTTTTTGCATGTATTTGTTATATATGTGATATATTTACATATATGTCAAGAACGAGGCAATATACCAATATGTGGCCATTGTTCCCAGAACAGCAGTTTTTGCTGTTGAAGTAGAATACACACACACACACACACACACACACACACACACACACACCACACACATACACACACTACACACACACATACCACACACACACACACACATACACACACACACATACACACACTACACACACACACATACCACACACACACACACACACACACCACACACATACACACCACACACACACACACACACACACACACACACACACACACACACACACACATGGCCAGATCCCTTTCCATATGCGGTGCTTAGACTGGGGCCCAGCACATTAAACAACATAAGGGCGGTGAAGGTCATATGACAGTGTGCGCCGTGCACTTGAAACATGTATGTTTATGTTGCACACACACGGCCGTGCGCTGGTTGTGTGTAGCCCACTCCCTCCCCACAGCTATGATCACACTGGTAGCAGCAGGACGCATTAGCTTGCCTCAGCTCAGTCCTTGACACCTACACAGCCCCTTTGTCTTGGTTTCCTGAGCACTCTGGGCTGTAGCTGGGACAGCACCTGGAGTCACAGTGAAGGTCGCCTCCCCGCCTAAACATGGAACTTTAGGGAGATAGAACATGCAAAACCAAAGGCAACGTCTCTGTAATTGTGGAGGGTAGCACAAAGGCCTCTGGGTGATTAGCTCCAGACACCCTCATTGCCTCCTGGATCTCTCCTTTCCCCAACGTGCTGTCTTTTTGTTGCACTCCAAGATTTATCTATCCACAGGCCTTCTTCTCTAACCTTAAAAAGAATCATCTCAGGTTTTACATTTGAGGATAGCAATGGGGGAGGGAGGGAGGGAGGGAGGGAGGGAGGGGTGCTTTCAGAGAGGCCTAATTTCCAAGCCAGCCATGTTTGCTTTTCTTAATGGATCCCTCTGTCAATGCAAACTCAGATGCAGGAGCTGCTGCAGCTGGGAGTTAGGGAGTCACACTCCGGGGGCCACATAGCAAGGAAGAAGGTGACACAGTGCCCCAGTGACTGCAGCAGGCACAGGTTGCCAGGCAGCCTCCTGCACAGGGACCAGAGAGGTGGGTCAGCAGGAAAGAACGATGGCTGCTCCTCCCGAGGACTCTGGTTCCCGGCACCCAAAGGCTGTTCACCTTGTCCTGTACATTCATGTGAAGAAGAACTGGGCCGTTATTCAACATAGTCATTGAGTGGCAGATAATTGAGAAGAAATAAGACACGATTATATATATTTATATATATATACATATATATGTGTGTGTTATGTGTAATGTATATGATATATATATGTATATATTCTTTCTCTCTTTTTTCTTTTTTTCTTTTTTTTTTTTCTTTTTTTTTTCTGGAGCTGGGGACCGAACCCAGGGCCTTGTGCTTCCTAGGCAAGTGCTCTACCACTGAGCTAAATCCCCAGCCCCATATTCTTTCTCTCTTGTTTGTTTGATGGCTTGCTTACATTCTTGCTTTGTTGAAATAGTGTCTCACGGTGCAGCCCCGGCTAACTTTGAACTCGTAGGTCCATCCTGTCTGAATCACCCGACTGCTGAGATTGCAAGTGTGCACGCCTGCACCGGGCTTTTACATTTTTTTCTAGTTCGTATGTAGAAGTGTTTGCCTGCATGAATGTATGTGCACTTGTGTGTGTCATGTCCACAAAGGTCAGAAGAGGGCACTACATCCTTGGAACCAGACTTACTGGTATTTATAAACCACTGTGTGGTGCAGGGAACCAAATCCAGGTCAAGGAACCAAATCCAGGTCTTTTTCGAAGCCACCAGGGCCATGTTGGCTCTCTTGCCTTTCTAGAATCTTTAATTTAATTCTTTGATTAGAATAAAAGCCTCATGATTTATTTATATATTTATGATTAACATTTATGTGCCATTTAACTTTGTTTTTGCCATTGTGAAGGAAACTATAATTTATTTTGCTTTGCTTCTGGAGGAGACGGGTGATGCTCACGGAAGCAGCAACAATAGTCAGGAAACATGTGCTGACCAGCTCTGAACTGATCCATCGAAGAACTTTTATGTGTTTACTAGTTCAGTGCATCGTCTGCTTTAACACCACGACATCATAACGAGGAAAAGTAATTTGTCCTAATTGTATTCATGGAGAAATGGAAGTCCTGAAAGAGGCAGGGGGCAGGGCAACCCGTGGCAGTGCACACTTGTAATACTAGTGCAAAGATCGGTGAGTTTGAGGCTACCCTGGGTTGTATAGTGAGTTCTAAGGTAGCCTGGGCTACATGGAGAAATCCTGATTTCAACAAACAACAAAGAGTGAAGAGAAGGAAGAAAAGAAGGAAGGGAGGAGGAAGGTAAGAGGGGAGAGAAAGGGAGTAGGAATGGAGCTGCTGGTAGTCAGTGGGTACAGTGGGAGCAGATCATAGCTCTCAAGACCCACAGAGACCAGTTAGCCTAAATCCAGTTAGGCTCCATTCCCTAAGGGCTTCACAGGTTCCCAAAACAGTACTTTCAAATGGGAACCAACTATATAAATACAGGATGCTTTATGAGACTGAGGACACTGGTTGTCTATGAAGCAGGAGGACCTCTCATTCATGTAGAACTACGGAAACCCCTGAGGGAGTTCTAGCTCTAATGTGGCCGAATTAACAACTCAGGGTGTGTGGTAGACTGACATGACTACTCATCCTTGCCCCTTTTGATCACAGTGGCTTTTCTGCTTCTCTGCTCTTCTCTGCCTCTCACCATGAGCAAACAGATTGGCTTCCCAACTCCTGGGTTTTCACACTGTAAAATCATAAGCTAAGTAAGCACTTGTGAAGTGCTAAGCCTTGAGTATTTTGTTGTAGCAACATAAGGCACACTAAAGCACCTGGCTAATGGCTATTTTGTATTTAGTTCTCCATGTTGATTTTATTTTCTTCAGATAATAGCTCTATTTCAAATGCTCCACTTTTCCTGTACTGTACTAGGTTTAAAGTAATAATGTGCGCTTAACACAGTTCCGTACTCATCTCTGCTTTGTAATGGGTATTTATTCTGTTTGCCTCCTTACGAGCTTCTTGGGACAACAGTTCTAATACTGCACATGTGTATACCACATACCAACCATCTTCAGCAGGCACTGTCTTAGTCTCTTTGACAAAAAATAATTAAGGGATAAAGGCTTGATTTTGTTTCAGAGTTCCAGGTTTCATAGCTGGAAAATCATAGCGGCAGGAGCTTGAAGCAATTGGTTACATTGTAGCTGCAGTCAAGAGCCAGCAATGGATGTCTAAAGCAATTGTTCACATTGTAGCTGCAGTCAAGAGCCAGCAATGGATGTCTGCCTCTCTTCAGTTTCCCTCTCTGTACAGTCCAGGATCTTTGTCAGGGAATAGTGCCGCCCACAGTGGGCTTGTCTCCTCATTTCAGGCAACATTAATCAAGTTAATCTTCTCAGGCATGCCCAGAGTCCTGTTTTTCAGGTGATTCTAGAGTCTTTGTTAAGTTGACAATTAATTCTAGCCACAGTTACTATTTTAGGTTTAATTACATTTTGGTATCATCTACCCGGAGGCCACATCAGACCCTATGGGTTAAAGGTACCACAAGTCTACCACCCTTTTGGATACTAACTACAAGTCACTGAGCACAATGTGATACATACTTCTGTTGAACTAGCCTTGTCTTTCTATGGCCCCTTCTTGAGTTAGCATAATTTGCCAGAATTTCTCACAGAACATTTGTGTGAATAATAGATCTAATAAAGACTATAGCTGCACAGCCAGATGGAAATCCATAGATAATTACCTGGAAGGATCCCAAAGGAAAGAACTCTGTTTCCACTGGAATGGAGCGCACCTCTATCCTAGCACAGACACAGAGTCTCTGACTTGGAAGCTCTCCAAACCCTGTAGTCTAAAGATTTTCAGGGAAAGTTTGCACTGTAGGTGCAAACAGTTATAAACTAAAATCTCTGGCTCCCCTTTCCTTCCCAGAGACAGAAGGATAAAGAGATGAACTTTCCAAATTTCTAATCGTGACGGCCAGCCCCCATCTAACCCAATGAGAGTTGCCTCACACAATGCTCCTGACTTCCAAGAAGCTCTGAGGGATTTAGTTCCTCCATGCAGATGTTTCTCTCATTACAGGAATGGCAAATTCTCTTGTTTTGAAGAATTTGAACCAAAAGATACTGAATTAGTAATCAGGTAATATTGAACAGTGAAGTCAAAGGAGCAACAGAGGCAAAAATGGTAACAGAGGTATGTGGGGAGGGAGAGGAATGGGACAGAAGTCGGCTGTAGCAGGACGAGACATACTGCATGAGATGGAGAAGGTGACAGCAAGGGTTTCCATTCCATTTCTGAGATGAGGTCACTTATTTATTAGGTACCTAGTGGATGACTGTGCGTCCACAGTTTCCTCACGACAGCTAAAGATTTCTACACACTGCACTCAAAAGAATACTCTTAGAATGTTCTCAGTCAAGAACATTGAAGTAGCCACGGGGCTTCATTGGCCATTCTGAGTCTTTGGTCCTTTGAAACAGATCGAAGACTTAGTTTTTGTCATGGAGAAGCAAGCTGGGAATGAGCGTAGGTATCGGTTGAAGAGAAGCTGTAAAGGGTAATGACTTTGGCCAAGCTGAAGAGGGGGCAAGGGTATGGCTGGGAGAACAACTTGCAAGGAGGTTCTGGCTTCAGGCTCAACCATGTCTTTGTTTAAGCCTAAAAGTGAGTGTCAGATCTTGCTCTCCCCTCTCACTGATTCACACTTAACAGATAGTGAGTGTCTGCTGTGTGTGAAGCAATGAAGTCAGGCGGAGACAGAGTCTGAGTCATGGTCCTGTTCCCAGAGAGCAGACCTTCTAAAGCAAGCTGAGAAGGAGCAGCGAACATGTCCTGTGTTCTGTGCTCTGAAGAAGAGAGAGAGAGAGAGAGAGAGAGAGAGAGAGAGAGAGAGAGAGAGAGAGAGAGCGCACACTCTGGTGAGGGGTCATACAGGTATCAGGAATTTGGGGAGTGAAGATCTTGGTCTGAGGAGTTAGTTTCTAAATCTGGTTTAGAAGAATTAGAAGTGGGGAGACAGAAACTATGAAAATGATTCTGTGAATATAAATGACAGATGAGTTGGGAGACATGAATATTATGCGCATGTGTGTGCCTGCATGAGTTTTTGTGGGTTAAGTGTGCAAAGACCAGAGGAGAGCATCTAGTCTTCCTGGAACAAGGGCTATAGATAGTTGCTAGCTGCCATGTGGGTGCCCAGTCTTCTGCAATATGAACAAGTGTTCTTACCTGCTGGTTCATTTCTCCATTCCTCAGATTAGACTTTGCATGTTGGGAGAACTGAGAGAGTGTCAGTCAGTGTGAGAGGAGAGGGTCTGGGTCCTGTAGACCATTGGATGCCTCAAGTGGCAGCTCACCCCGTTTTAAAGCCATTGGAGATATTGACACAGGGGTAACACTGCCTGGGACAGATAATTATTGCAATATGGTTCTGTGTGGTGGACAAGTAGGGTTTCTAGAGGCCGTTACAGTTGGTCTGGGTCAGAAACGAGCAATTCGGGTGGTGGATATGCCGATAATTTATTAATGAGATAAGACAGATGATGTAATTCAGTGTCATTTGCTGATAGATTTATTGTGGCAGAAAGGGTACAAGAAAGACCGTAAGTAGTGAGCCTTAGTTGAGTGACTAGCCCCTGGGTAGAGCCACTGATCAAAATGTATGCATTCATTCAGCCAGAGTGTGCAGTGGGCAAGCCTTTGAGCTGGTCTGTGGCTTTTAGCTGAGAGTTGCACACACAGGGTCCCAACTCCTATTGTGTTTTTATTATTCCTAGGAGAGGGAACGTAAACATGGAAGATGTGTATTATGTTGCATGGTGACCGAGATGGTGAGGGCTCAGGAGAGGAGGGAGACAATAGTAGGGTGGCTTAGTGCTTCCTGGGGTAGATGGCATTTGGGCAGACTCATGGCTTTGGGAGGGGTGAGACAGGGAGAACTGTAAGTGTATCGAACCTGTCTCAGGCGGAGGGGGGGGGGGGGCTGTGGCCGAAATACAGCTCTCCAGGGAAAATCAAAACAGCTTGTTAAAAAATTATCTTGAGCCTATCAAAAGGGGGCACGGAAATACATAGATGTTTCCTTTTATCCTACAAAATCAAGTGAATTTGATGGCGTTTTCTAATGAGGAGTCAAAAGCTTTAATGAGAATTTGAACTCGTGGCTCCCGGGACCCACACTAGCATTATATCAGACTTAAGTCTCCTTAAGCTAGACGCCTAATCCTTTAATAAGTCTACTCTGTCATTCGCTGAGCCACCTCTCTGTGTCTGTTTAGGGAGAGGGATGTCTGTTTGCTCCCAGAGGTGTTCTTAAAGTCACAGCCAAATGGAAACCAGCTGCCATTGCAAACTTGCTGTGAGGAAAATCACAGACTCATTGATTCTGCTCAAACCTGTCTGTGGTGTGGCAAGAGGCACAGTGGAAGTGGTTGTGGCCCGGAGCTCAATTTAGGGAGTAGCTCTTACTCTCCCTCCTCATCCTCCCTCTCTCCCCCTCTCTGTCTCTCTGTTTGTCTTTCTCTCCCTCTCTCTGTCTGTCTGTCTGTCTCCTTCCTTCTCTCTCCCTCCCTCTCTTTGTCTCTGTCTCTCTCTTTATGTCTTTTTTTCTTCCTTCTTTCTTTCTCCCTTCCTCTCTCTCTGTCTCTCTCTGTCTGTCTCTGTCTGTCTCTCTGTCACTCTCTGTCTCTGTGTGTCTGTCTCTCTGTCTCCCTCTCTCTGCACCTCTTTGTCTCTGTCTCTCTCTCTCCTTCCTCCTTTTCCCCTCCTTCCTCTCTCTCTGTCTCTGTCTGTCTGTTTCTCTGTCACTCTCTGTCTCTCTCTGTCCTTTCTCTTTTCTCCCTCCCTTCCTCTCTCTCCCTCTCCTCCCCACAGTGTGTATTACTGTTTTATGTGTGTGGTGTACTATACATCTGTGTGGTGGTGCATGGCCCTTTGTAAAGGTCCTGGGGTTCATGATCATATCCTTATGCTCAGCTGTCACTTTATCAAATAATGTCACCTCCTTGGATTAATGTTTTTATTTTCATACTGTCATATAGGGCCATAATTCTGGGCTTGGAGGATGGACCTAGGTTTTGGTCTTTGGAAAGCATTATCCAGTCAGCGATATTCATTCTTTTTCTAAAAAATGTCTAGGCATTTTAAATTATATATCATCTGACTCATATGAAGCATGGATACATTTGGCTCGTTTTGTAGAGAGGTGTCACAAAGAGACACACTTTCAGGCGGGCCTGAAGTTCGTATATACAAGTGGAACAATTGGTTATAAGAAAATGGTCAAATTGATTACAGTAGAAGCTTACAGTTTGGCTGAAGAGTTTGGGGTTCAAAGACTTTAACTCTTTGCTAATTGAAGCAGCACTGGGCTTTCCATGCCTTTTCTCCATCCCTAATGAGGTGGGGGTGACAGCTTCTGCCTTGCTCTGTAGCTGAACAGTCCAGAGGATGGAGCTCTTAGGGCTGGGCATGTAGCTCAGTGGGTAGAGAATGCACACACCCTAGAAGGTACACAGTCTTCCCCAGGATCACGCGTGGTGCACACAGTAATCTCACAGCACAGAGGGTGGAGGCAGGAGGATCAGAAGTTCAAAGCCATCCTCAGATGGATAATAGGGTGTTTTTTTTTTAAGACAACCTGGCCTGTAAGGGCTCTTGTCTCAAACAAAAAGATGTTTTGTAAATGCTTCTCACCGAGCTTGGCCATTTAAAGGTCCGTAGTCAATGGTAAATGTTATTATTTTCATTAAAAACCATGCCAGTCAATCATTACATTGTATGTGCAAATTTATATTGCTTTGTCTATGCATTTTGATATTGTGACATTGTTTTGACTAGTGATAGGCTAATGATAGTGACTAGTGATATATATTTATCTCAACCCAGAGGCAGCCCTCCCTCACCTAATCTGTGTACATCACAAAGCGATCTTCTGTAGATGCCATCATTCTAACATCAGTACCAACAATTTGGAACCCAGAGAATACCATGAGTATTCAAGGCAGCCAGTTCTGTCACTGTCCACCTCTGCTGGCCTGTGCCGCAGAGACCCCTAGCTCCTCCTATCCTGACTCTATCATTAGTTATGCATGGTTCTGTGTAAGCACCTGTGGCCATGATAAAGATACTTTTCCTGAGTCTCTCTGGAGCCCCCTTGGGTGTCCTTCACAGATCATTGGTCATGTAAAAGAACACAAAACAGCTCAGGATCTCTGGGAAACACTTACGCTTCACAGAAAACTGTGGATTACTTGGAGTCTCCTCTCCCCGGGTTTTGATTGTGATGGGGGCTAGTCTGCAGTCCTGTAGTCATAGGCAACCATGAGAAACGAACAATGACTTTTACATCTACACACGCAAGAGAACCGTGTGTCTCTTTCTCCGACAAAAGCCAGTCTTCCTGGCCACTCGCATATTCAGTATTGCCCCCTACTTAGATATCTGTGGTCTTTACCTTTTCCACCCTGCCAGGCTGTAGCCTTTACCTGGCCTTCCCATTTAATCAGTGAACATTAAATGCAGGCTTTGATACGGGTTCATTTTATATCTGGATAAGAAGCATTGGCTTGGCCTGTTTTTTTTTTTTTTTTAATATTTGCATTCAATGAAACAGAAATTGTTCAAAGGACTGGTCAACGAGGAGGGAAACTTGAAAGACTGGATCGAGGGCAGATATGCTATACTGCGGGTGAATCTCCAGCAGCAGATTAAGCTCCCAAATGACCGGTAATGGACTGTGAGCTGAAGGAACTGCTTTTTCCAGATGTTGACGGGGCCACATTTTAGTGCTGGGGTCATCATCTCCCCGTGAAGGTCACTGGGTAGGGTAGGATTAGTGGCTTTCCTTTATTACCTTTTTACTTTGTAGAGAAAATGCTCCAAGGCTCTTTCCTTCACAGAGCTGGGGGCAGGAAAGGAGCTGGCACCTACTCTGTGCATTTTGTAGAAGCTCAGAGGCAGGCGGGGGAGTGGGGAATGCAGGGCTGAGGTGGGAGCTGGAGGGGAGCACTGGTGGGAGGACGGAGGAGTCTAGCCACTGGATGGCTAAGGCTGGGCATTTTATGTGATGGGTCAGGAGTATGGAGTTAACTTTTTCTTTCTAGTGCTAGGGTCAAAGCGAGTCCTAATGTGGTGAGAGCAGGAATCTGTCACTGTCCCCTGCAAAGGTCGTACCTTATTAATGCCGTCATTCCTTGCCAAATACGTTGAATACGTGGTTTAGATTTGTTGAAGACATGAATGAAATAATTCCGTTAAAATTTCTTGTAGAAGCTGAGTGTTTTATTAGCTTATTAAACTCCACTGCCAGAGACATCAACACAAGGCTTAGGAGAGACATTTGTGAGCACATTACACCTTTAAGAAAAAAACCGTGAGCACGTATCATCTTAAAGGAAAGCTCTGAGCGAGAGTCTCTTCCAGAGCCCATGTCATTTTACCTGATTCCCACCCCCCTCTTTCCCTCTTTCTGCTGCATTTTTCCAGGCTATTTCATTTCAGTAGATTTGATCCTTGACTGGAAAGAGGCCTATCCCATCCTCGAGCCTGTGCTGTTACTTGGGGCTCTGTGGACTTTGTGGGTGGAAGGCGGCAGACCATAAGGAAGGAAGAAAGTAGGAATGACATCATGATAGTGACGTCAGTGGGAACGGCTTCAGTGGAGCAGAAAGGAGGAAACATAGAAAATGTCACTGTCGCTACAAGTCTCAGACCCACGGAATATTGCTGAAAACTTGGATTTTGAGTGAAGGCTAAGGGGACTTTAAAAAGTTTACTGTGGTTTTTATCTTGAAAGATTTGTGCACATGGGTATGAGTTTTCATTAAATACTGTTTATTGGTGCCCCAGTTTGAAAAAGAAATGCCCTAAGTTGATCCAAAAGTCTCAATCCTTCATTTCAAGACTTCCATGGTATACGGAAGTTTAGCTCTCTGTTCAGGGCTTAGGTATAATTGCCTGCGTCCACTGGATGGGCCGTGAGGAGGCGGGTTCTGAGGCTGACTTCTTCCAAAGAGGGCTGGGCCCAGAAGCAAAGAATCAAAGTTCTCCAGGCCCCAAATCCTACCAGGGTTTGTTTCCGAGCCATGCCAGTCTTCAGCAGTTCCAATATTCTTCGATGGTAGTCATGAAATTCAAATGGCATCCGTTCAGACCATTGTTCTTCATAATTGATCTGATATGTTTGTGGGAACTTTCCCTAATCTTGGGTGATGCTTTGTGGCTGACACTGTCTGAATTAAATACAGGAAATGGAAACACTAACTCTTGGGTAACAATAGATTAAAAATCAGAAATTTGATACCATGCAAATGATAGTTCCTTTTTTAATTTGTTTCTTTGGGAGAAAAGATTTGTATCATGACATACACAAATGAAAATCTTGCATGTGTAATCTGATGAATTATATAAAACTGGAGTGTCTTTGCAGCTTGTTTGTGCCTAATGAAATACAAACGTGTCTAGTTGCTCAGGATATTTGACCTGAAAGTTACAAATGTGGTTGCACAACTTTTGTTTCCTGGTTGCCAAAAGTCCAATAAAGTTTGGCATTAAGCTTCTACCTGAGTTTTGGAGGAGTACCAGTCATTAAACAATAGCACACGATGTTTTTTTCAAAACACAGGAGGAGTGTGGCAGTTTGGTAAGATTTGGAGATTTGTATCTTGTTTCATTAATTATTTCTTTTGTGGAGAAAACAGCAGACAATTTGACCTCCATCTGCTTCCTGTGTGTTGTGATTCTGTGGTCCTTTCATTTACTTGTTCCTTATTCCTCTCTGTGATGTTGGAGATGCAAAGATGGTTACCCCAAGACATCATGAGGCAGCAGAACAGTAGAGAGAGCAATTCTCATGGTATGTTGAGCACATGCTCATAAACCCAAGTCCGTTGCTTATTTCTACTGTGTTTAATGGTGTCATAAGAGGAGATGGGGGAAGGGCAGGGAGAGAGAAAGAAAGAGACCAATACAGACAGACACACACACACACACACACACACACACACACACACACACAGAGAGAGAGAGAGAGAGAGAGAGAGAGGGAGAGAGAGAGAGGGAGAGGGAGAGAGAGAGAGAGAGAGAGAGAGAGAGACAAAGGAGAAAACAAGAAAAAGAATGAAGAAACTAGTACACAGTCTACACACACACACACACACACACACACAGAGAGAGAGAGAGAGAGAGAGAGAGAGAGAGAGAGAGAGAGAAATAAGAATGCAATGGAGGAAAGAGCTAGAAGGGAAGGAAGGAAGGAAGGAAGGAAGGAAGGAAGGAAGGAAGGAAGGAACATTCGGGAGAGATGGGCAATGAATCAGAGTTGGGAAGGGGGAAGTGAGTCAAGATGAACAGGCAAAGGAAGGATGAAAGAATATGCAAAAACACGGGCATCAGAGAGTGATGGGGACAAACTGAAAGGCCAAAGTTCTTTTGAGGTAACTCAAGTCTCCCCAAATCATTTGACAATGTCCTCTATAAACATACACTGGTTCACTGAAAGCAAAAGTCAAGACTAGACAAAGGCCCCTGGTTTCTCACATGGCACACATGTGATGTTTTTAGATTCTGTGACTGATGGTAGAGTCAGTACCTAGAGCCCTGTCCTTTGCAGCAGTGGCTGGTACCCCTCACATCTACCGATAGATCCATAATCTGATGGCATTGGGGCATGATGGGAACTTCCTGAGGGGGTATCTGAGGAGGTAGATCATTGGGGATTGGGAACATGGCTTTGGGTACTGTGTCTTGTCCACGGCTAAACCTTCTCCTTCCACCAGAGCGACTGCAGCCACACAGTCCCATCACCGTGTTCTGGTTCACTGCAGATACAAAACAATGGCATCAGAAGGAGTACACACTCTGAAATCATGAGCTGAGATGTCTTTTCTTAAGAATTTATGTCAAGGACCTCCATTGGATACTTCTGCCTAGCCATGAAGAGTCGGACTAGCACAGATGCCAGCCCTAGTCCTCTTCTCATATTTACAGGTCCCACAAACTGAATTCTTCCCCAACACTTCTCGGTCAACTAGGTAAGGCTCCAACTTAAGAAGTGGAGGAGAGAGGGGAGATGAGAGATGAGAGATGCCCAGTTTGCCTTCCAAACAAGAGAGATGGGGAGAGGATCCTCCAGCAGTTGTTCAACACACCCATTAGGTGAGATTCCTTATGAGCTCACCACCTATTAATGACAGAACCAACCGTCTCAGAGCCAAGTTCTCAATTCATTGCCTTCTGGGGGAAGCATTTATATTCAAATCACAATGGTATCTTGTATATGTCTGGTTGAGCTCCATCCCATCACTACTAGCTCAACGTGAACTTATTGATCTAGTTGCCCAAGTGTCCTATTATCCCCACAGACTCTGTGGGACCCCCATGAGTGATAGCAAGCCCCGTGGTTCACACCTGAGCCTGCACAGCCCACTTTGAGAGTTGTTTTAGTAGCTCTTCTAAAGAATGTGGGTTAAAACCTGAAAAAGACTTGTGTAGTGGTCAAGTGTAATTGAATGCAGGTTGGGTGTTCTCTTCTTGTCTCGGAATGTAGCTCAGGTTCCACACTGAGAGACTCATAGTTCTAGAGAGCATGTGAGAGAAGTCTGAGATACAGCTCTTCCAGCATGCTGCCTACAAGAACCTCAACTACCGTGACTGAACAAAGACGACAAGAGACAGGGGCACATGGCTCTTTAGTGACTGTTATGTAGGTGGGGGCAATGATTAATCTCTTCTCAAAGAGGCAAACTGGATACAGTCTGAGAAGGATTTGTGAGTAGTGTAGAACACTGGGATAGCATTCCTCCATTCTGATGTCTACTTGAACAGTCACTGGGCTGGCAGCCCACTTTGTTGATGTTTCATGGGTTTTACTCTTTCCCTACCAATTTATGGATCCCATGAGTAGACGCCATGTGGTTTTGATTTCCCCCAGAGCCTTGTGGGTTTCTTAGCAGATACTAAGCATTCTGTAAAGACCTGTTGATTGACAGCTGATAGCATCACCCCTCTGAGGATGAAAGGCAACACATGCAAATGAGGCTCCGTGCAATCCCTACGCCCTCCAAAACAATTCATGCATCGTCTACAGGTGCCCTGTGATTGAAGCTCTTTTAAAATAGTGTAATTTTCATCTTGCCTTTCAAAGCCTTCTCTACAAAGCCATTATCAGTGCAGACATCTATATTCCAAGTGCAGAGTAAGAAAGGGGAGTAGAGACTTCCCATCTTGTATTTATCATCTTTCTGATGAAACACAGGTGTAAATATCTATAAATTAAAGGTCGGATCAAAATTCAACACTTTTAGGGAGAAATGACTGTCTGGTTTCTTGATTCAGGTAATTTCCCCAGGATATTAAACTTGAAGCAGTCTCTCTCTGAAGCGACAGGTATCCAAGCTATTTGAAATCAACTGATCTGAGAGTATTAGAGAGGGCAAGGTCTGCATTGTGGAGCCCGACTCTGTGTAATGAAAAGTCAAATTTGAATATTAAAAAAAATTAATTCAGCCGCGGCAGAAAGCGGAACCGCTAGCTAACACTCAGCTCTGGTGGGCTGCTAATGCATCTGTGATAAGACCGGGTAGAGAGAAACATTCTGTACTGTGTCTGGCTAATTCTTTTGTTGCTAAATAGAGACTTTGGAAAAGCAATGCTTGTCTAACCATTCCATATACACAACACATCTGATCCGATCCTGTCTAAATAAATGGTCGGAGTACAGGGCTCTTGTCCCGATCAGGACTGTTTACTCAGTACAGCTATCTTTTGATAGGCACCCATTCAGAAATGGAATTTCACAGCCCGAGTCTCATCCTTTGCCACACACAGTAACAAAGACCAAAGACTGTTTCCCCACGAGGAGAATACCTCAGCTGGGTTGAGCCATTATAATAAATGTAGCAATTTGAGATGAATGAGCAAATCAGAGTTAATGAGTTTGGAATCAAGGGAAGAAAATGTAATCACTCCTGTGGCAGGAAACACAAATACGCAAATGCCCAAGCTCTCATAGCCAGGCTACTTCTGTTCTTGCTTCACTACCAAACATGGGTGACACTGTACACCAGTGTGCTAGACTCACACTGTTCTCACACTTAGTTTCATTACTTAAAAAAAATTGTATGTGAGGGTGTGTGTGGGGGGGTGGGCTGGAAACATGACTCAGCAGTTTAGAGTACTTGCTATTCACACAGAAGACTTTGGTTCCCAGCAGCCATATTGGATAGCTCATAGCTGCCTGTGATTATAGCTCCCTAGGAACCAATGCTCTTCTCTGTCCTTAGTACCTGCAGGCATATGTACTAGCTCATGTGCACATACATGCAATTGTGTGCACCACACACACATGCACGCACGCACATGAATGCACACACACATTAAATAGTAAAGCAAGTCTTAAACAAAAATAAAATATGCCATTGTGTGTGTACATGTGCATGCATGCTTGTGTGTGTATGTGTGTGTGTGTGTGTGTGTGTGTGTGTGTGTGTGTGTGTTACATTGGCATTCCAATGGAGTAGAGGTCAGGCAACAATCTTGGATATTTAATCCTTGATTTCTAGATGTCCACCCTATCGAGACAGGGTCTCTTATCCTTTGCCGTGGCATATGTAGCTGGTTGCTGTGAGTTCTGGGGAATTTTCTGTATCTGCTGTCCTCTCACTGTCGGAGTACAGGGATTAGACGGGTGCTTCTGCAAGCTGCTCTTTGTGGGATCTGGAAACTGGACTCGCCCTTGCACTCTTCCTCCCTTTGTACAGCAAGCACTTTTATCTACAGAGGCCTCTCTCCAGCCTGAAAGGTTTATTCCTTCTCTGACCAAAACCTCACTAATTCTTGGAATCATCAGTGACATAAATGGTTTACTCTGTTCTCTTCAACAGCAGAATGAACATAGCGTATCAGCACTGTTGTGAAATGCCCACCTTCATAAAATTCACCTTTAGAAATATGCATTTTTTATTGATTCTGTGTGATTTTCACATCATGCACCTCAAACCCACCCATCTCCCCATCCCTTCACATCTGTTCTCCATCCTTGCAACCTCCCCTGTAAGAGAAAATACAAAACAAAAACCAAACATCCCAAACCATCTTGTCATGGAAGCCGCTATGTCTCAATATGTCCTACAGTTTACCCATTTGTCCAAACATCTTAACTTGCAAGTGGTTATTGCCATGAGTCAGTGGTCTGGTTTGAGGCCTCTGGACTCTGTGACACCATCAATATCGGATCCTCACCAGGACTCCTCTCTCCTGTCACTGCTCTGTGTCATGGACATCTTCAGCTTTCCATCTGCAGGACTGGCCCCTTCATGCACTCCAGTGGTTCACTGACGGGTTCCATGTTGAGGTGTACCATCTCAAAGCTTTGGATCAGGCCTGGGTGATTGTTCAGTTGGTTAGGCTGCCAACTCCCCTACACCCACACCACCAGGACCAGCTCTTAAGCTTGCATGCCCTTGGGGGCTGCTCACCTACTCCCATGGCACCAGGGTCCACTCTCCTTAGTACTGCAGCCAATGAGGGGCAGGGTCAGCTCTCCTGCACTCATGATCTCTGAGCTGGCACTCTTGCCTGCTGCATTGGTGAGTGAGTAGGGTGCTCTCTCTCTCTCTCTCTCTCTCTCTCTCTCTCTCTCACACACACACAAACACACACACTAAGGTTGCACACACAGCAGATGAAAGGTAGGGACAGCTCTTCTGTGATCATGCCCTCAGGGCCAGCTTGCCTAAATCCATGCCACCAGGGCCAGCTCTACTGTGTTGCCCAGGTGAGATGTGGTGCATGGTTCACTCTCCTGAGTGCTACAACTGGTGAGGGGGTGGGGCTAGCTTTCCTGAGTATCATAGCCAGTGAGGGGCAGGGCCAACCTCTGGACACAAACATGGTCCCAGGCAGCATCCTAGAGCAGAGACATGTGCATGTCCTTTGATGGTGATGCAGACCATGAACATGGACATAGACCTCTGCTACAGCATGGCCACAGACACAGATATGGCCTTCAGTGGCCGCAGGAGGCAGGACTTCACCATGATCTCAGGTGCCAGGCCAAGCTACGCACATCAGGCTATTCCTCACCACCATGGCATGCCCAGTTGTACCTCTCCTCATCATGCTCAAACTGTTTCACTTCTCTTTCTCTCATGTCTTCACCACATACTCTCACATCGTAACAGCTCCCGCTGAGCTGCATGGTAGCAGGTCAGCTTCAGTTGTAAGAATTTCATGCACAGGGCTACCAAAACACTAGCCTGATTTTAATTCTCTGTAAATGGACTTGTTGACATCGTGGAGAGCATGACTAGTAATCATATTCGCAGGAAGGTTCTGCATCTCTCCTGTTCTTCCCACGTTCTGTGGTCATTTCAGCACTGATGGAAAGTCCTCTGGGTGGTGGAATCCTAACTCTCTGGGCTTTTCCCATCATCTGCAGGGGGTTAGGGCTTTTATTACACATACAAGATGCCGCAATGTCATGACCTCAATATCAACTTTTATTGATGACTTAATCTGTCATGTTCAAATATAGTGCCATTATATACTAACATTTGTTCTGATATACTAACAATTTATGAACAGCATACCTTCACTTTTTTTCAGTATGGGAAGTTGGGAGTTCCACTACCAAGGCACAGGTCTTGGTGTCTGGGGAGGGTAGCTCCCTGTTTCCAAGATGGCGCCTTGTTGTATGTCCTCAAGTGACATTTCATTCAACCTTCTTCACTTCTGTAAAGGGATGAAGTCCTACTCTCATTGAATGAGGCAGAACTGTGATGACCAAATCAGCTTTCAAAACCAGCATCCTTTCTTCCTGGTACAATCTGGATTAATCTTCAGCATGGATTTGGGAGAGGACACTGCCATTCAAGACACAGCCTCCACCCTGTAACATTTTCCAAACACACAGATTTAAAACTGTTAATTGGTATTAGGCACAGATGGCGTTTTAGAGATAGGAAGTCCATAAAACACAGGCCATCTTGCCAACTCAATTCTGAAAGAACATGTGTCCAAGGAATGTTCCAGAAGGCAAGACCTCTGTGGAAGGTGCACTGGCCACAGATGGGAAGAGACATGAGTAACAGTGAAACTAGGGTAACAAATAACAAAAAAAATCACTAGTTTTGGACCAGGAAGCTCTCATTAGTTTTCTACTACAGGGATTAAGTCCTACCCAGAACACTATTGATATTTGGAGACAGATAATTCTGTTGGGAGCTGTCTGCATGGTATTGAATATGGAGTGGCTCCTTTTAAGTCATTGACAGTGAAAACTATCTCCTAAATTTTTCAGATGTTCCCTTGGGGGTGAAGTCCACTCTGTCTCACGTAAACCACAGTTATTTCAGTCGGTCCACGGAGACATGGATTTGCCCAGTGAGATTAAGTCAACAACACATGAAAGATGACTATTTCCCAACTCTCCCACACTGTAATGTCTGCTACCCGATGGCCAGGATCTGTTTTTCTACTTTGATCTTGGGAGGCATCTAAGGATCACTGACTACAACTTCAACCACTTAATTAAGATATCAAGAAGACACCACAAATGAAGAAAGACTGAGAGTGGAGAGAGAGAACATGCCTTCATCATTTTTAAACAATTGTGTTCTGCAAGGTTGAAGAGAAGTCTGAGTTCTGCTATAACAAAGATTCAGGACAGGTAAACCAAAAGCCAAATGTCCTCCCTCCCTCCCCAGATACGACCAACCAATAAAGCTTGATCAGCCTCCACATGGTAGGATTCAGAATCACCACACAGATACCTTTGGCTCTGTCTAAGAAGAATGTGCTTCCAAATGGTTGACCAAGGAAGGAAGCCATACTCAGAATGTGGGCATCACCATCCCCTGAGATGGAGTCTCAGGCCGAAAGCAAAGGAGAGAGCAAGCTTGGTACCAGCATTCTTTGCTCTCTACTTCCTAACAGCAGGAACCATGTGACCAGCTGCCTCCTGGTGAATTGCTAAATTTAACCATTGGTCCCATTTCCCTGATGATATTGGGTGCCATGCATGGAGGTTGAGGCAAGAGAGTTTTGATTTCCAGGCTAGCCTGGGCTCTACAATGAATTGTCAAATAGCCCAGGCTGTATATCAAGAGTGTGTCTTCTAAAAGGGGGGATCTGAATCTCCAAGGTCTAAAGCTCCCCTACCCCACCTCACCCCCATCACTGACTTCAAGTATTAACGATGAGGAGGTAACTTACTGTGTGGCTGGGGGAGTCGTAAGGTTGAGTCCATCACAGTGTCTCCATCACCCGAACAAACGGACTCAATTTAACTCAGTGTAAATTATGGCAGTGTCTCCAAATGATTAAGAGCATTTTCTATCTTTATTTCCAGGCATGGCTGATGGAGTTGTGAATTATTTAATTTTGAGTAATTAATTTCATTATCTGATTGTAAAACTCCAGGAAGTTGGGCGGTGAGCCCTTAGCAGACTTACACAGCCAGCTCAACTTTGACATGTGGTTGGGTGGCCCCTGTCCTGCACGGTACCGTGCATTTGTAAGGACCATGGGGATTGCCTAGGTGGTCCTTTCTAATCTAGTGGAATCCTTTCTGCTGGCACTTACTTAGTTTGACTGTAGCCAAGTTGCCTACAAAAACAGAGTGCTGTGGATGAAAGGTCAAGGAAAACGAGATCTTTCTCCAGGCACCAATCTGAGCTCTGGAGATCATTGCCTACAGCCTTGAATGATCATGTGACTCCCCTATTGGTGAGTGAGCCCCAGTAACAGCCAGGAAGGCCTTTCAAGGAAGGCATGTAGCTACCCAATCATGGGATGCTTGGATTCTGATTGAATTCCATTTATAGTAGGGAGAACAGGACCTTTTCTGCACCAAGCATTACGGAGTAGCGTTGATGCTCCGGGAACCCACCAGAGCATTCAAAAATAATGGAAGCCTTTGAATACAGAACTGCACGTTGACCAAAGTTGCATCCCCAGACCTTAAACACATCTGCTGAGATGGAAGGGTCCCACTCGGCAGAGGGACTACTGGAATTGCAGTTTTGGTTTTCCACCTTCCTATACCTGCCAGTAGATAAAGAAGAACAAAGCCCCAAAGCTTTGGTGAAATATGGCTGGCGGGGAGAGGTATTGAGCGAGCGAAGGGAGAGATGTGAAGGGGAAATAGTTATTATTAACTTTTAGGGTGATGGCGCCCTTAAATCTAGGCCAGTGTGTTGAATCACACTGAAGTATTTATTTCCCCATCAGCACTTCGAATTTTCCTAGTGAAAATATAATAATTTTTCTTAAAAGTGTTTCAAGTGTTCTAGTATATCAGGTCTTTAAATATAGCTGTTAATAGGCAGTATTCAAATAGCATTTCTTAGCGCCATGAAATTCCCCTGTGACGCTCGGAACTCCGCTCTTTGTACTGGAAGCGAAGACTCTGTCCGGACACAGGAAAATTTCTTCATTTGACTTAAGTGCTTCATCACCCAACTCAGACACATCTTAGAGAGTTGAGATGCAGTTCATAGTTTGATAAAAGGCACATAAAAAAGTGGGAAATCAGGGGTTGGGGATTTAGCTCAGTGGTAGAGCGCTTGCCTAGGAAGCGCAAGGCCCTGGGTTCGGTCCCCAGCTCCGAAAAAAAAGAACCAAAAAAAAAAAAAAAAAAGTGGGAAATCGTGATGTAATGCTAAACGAGTTGAAAAGATCCACCAGAACGGTGGTTCTCACCAAGCGACCCAGATTTCCTTACAGTTTTACAACTGGCTAACCGGATTTAGCACTCAGTTGAAAATCACTTATCCAGACTAGAATCTAATGTACGCTTACTGACTTCAGGTGTAAATAAGCCGCCTTAAGGCTAGCTATCTAATGTCTGGTTCAAACCAAAGGTAAAAAGCAGTTTATTCTGATGTTCAACAGCTATCACCTGGTTTAGATGTCTCAATAGCATCCAGACCCAGATTTCTGTTTTTTTTCACAGTTGACATTCCTTTCAAAATAAACTTTTTATATGAGCCTGATTATGGGTTTCCAGAAAACTCATCCCCATTCCCAGCCCCCAGCCCCCACACCCAGTATTAACTTCTCCCATATAACCTTGTAAGTTTCTCACAGCTGAGAGATTGTTTTTGGCACAGGCAATCGGCCAGACTCCTGACCCCTCCCCCCCATCTCATCTATTCCCTCACGTGGGTCCTTTACTCTGCCACAAGAAGAATCCAGGATCCCACTCTGCATGGAATTGACATGGTCATTTTATCTGAGTGGACACAGGACTTCAGACTTCCCCCTGTTTTCCGTGACAACTCTGAAGCACCTTAGTGAGACACAACACGGAGTTTTCCTCGGTTTGGGCTTCTCTGGCTTTTCTCAAATGTGGAGACTGGCTTTATGGTGTTTGGTGATAGATTGTGTTAAGGCGAAGTGCTCTCCCCACCTGATGTCAGGGGCTGGGAGGATATCTCAGTAGATAAAACATACATGTGAGCACGCACGCGCGCGTGCACACACACACACACACACACACACACACACACACACACAAATAACATATGTCCAGGCACATCACACACCACGCATACACAAGGACTTACAAAGGATACAGGGCTTCTACTGAACGTTTGGCTGTACGCAGGCATCTTCTCTTAGGTTTTGCTCTGTTGTAAAGTTCCTGGGTCTTACTTTCCTGATCCTTGGAAGATCCTCTGGCTCACCTACATTTTGGTTAATTCTAGGCAAGGATACAAGGCATCTTGGTCCATTCCTTGCCCTCTTCATCCCCTTTCTACCTCAGCCCTTGATTTTCCCAAATAACCCCCTCCAGCATTCAGGTCCTCTTGTTATGCAGGTTCGATCCCCAGTGCCCACATAAAAAGCTAGCCGTGCAAGCATTCACTTCCATCCAAAACAATACTATCACCCAAATAAACTTTATGTCAATGTGATCTCTGTGGGTTTAATACATACATGTACATGTGTGTATGCATGTTATCTACATGTGTGTGTTAAGCATATTCTTGTGGTTAAGTATGTTTTACGACTTATATAAGATATATTGACATTTTTATTTTAAAATGTATGCTAAATATTTGAAGTATAGGTTCATTTTAACTGCTTTTCAAATCCTTTAGTAAACCAGAGTTTCCCCAGTTAATTTATTTCATGGTTATATTTATATTTTTCCCCCTGGTTTTCCTGGTTTTTAGATAAAATCAAATTGCCATCTTTCTAATTTCTTGAGTTAGTTTATCAGTTCATTTCTATTCATTATAGTTAATAATCATGTCCAGAGTCATGGCCTTTATCTGATTTTAATTTCCAACAAATGGGATACATTCATTGTTTTATGTGCTTGCTTAATTATAATTTTAATAATATGAGCATTTATTCTAGAAAGGGTTGATAGAGCCTTTTTAGGTATTATATTTTATATTTAAGCAGATTTTTTGATTTATTGTGAAGTTATAAAAATGATACACAGGGTACTCACATCCTTAAATATAGTTTTGGTAATATTAATTTTAATATTTTTATTTATCCTTGAAAATTGTGTACAGTGCATTTAAATCCTATTTCCACTTGCTTATCTAACTTCTCTCAGGTCCAACCCAACTTTTCTACCCTCCCTAACTTCTTGGCCTATGTTTTATTGGTGTTATAGATAGTTCATTGGCTGGCATTTGGCTGTCCATATACTTTCAGGTACGAGATCATCCACTGGATTGTGGTAAACCTACCAAGGGCTGGCCATATCCTTAGAGAAAACTGACCCACCCTCCCTCCCTCCCCCCTTCCCTTCCTCCCTCCCTCCCCCCTCCCCTTCCTCCCTCCATCCCTCCCTCCCTCAGAACCCATCAGTTGTTCATAGCTCCAAGTCTCTTCCCCTCCGAGCTAGAAGGTTGATTGGCTTGAACTTGTGCAGGTCTCGTGAACCTTGTAACTGCTGTTGAGTTTGTGAGTGCAGTTGTCCTGCTTACAATGGTCAACGAGCACACTCGTGAGCAGCACTAGTCTTCAATCACATTTGCATTCTTTTGGGGGCAGTGTGTTAGGCACGTTTCTCTCTCATTCACTCTGTGTATGGTATACATATGTGAAATCTGATGTCTGGAGACTGGATCTAGCACACTGCGTTGGGCTTTCCAATTCAGCTAGGCTGGCTGGACAGAGGACTTGAGACATCCAGCCCTCCTGCCTCTACCTTCCCAGCCCTGGAATTACCACCACACCGGGCTTTTCATGTGGGTTCCGTGGGTGAAACTCAGTTCCTCTTGCTTGCACAGCGAACACTTTACTTGGCTATCTCTGAGCTAGTCGCTACCCTCTCTCTGAATGCTCTGTTCTGAGCCTCCATCTAGGACATGAAGTTCACTAACTGTGCTTCCTTAGGCTTTGCTCAGCTTTGGTGGTCTCTCATGTTTCTCTGCATATCTTAACAGCTTCAAAAAGTGTTTCGACACATGGACTATTTTAAAGAATAACACTCAGTTATCGGATTAGGATGATGGATCATCGGGTAGGAGATTGGGTTTATACTCAAGCCCTCTCTTATCAAGTCATATCCAATATTCACACTCTTGATATGACTTGTCACTGCTGGTGGGGACTTCCACCCTTTTATCACTGTTGGCTTGTCCCTGCTGGTGGTGACCTTCACCCTGTGTCACTGTTGGCTTGTCCCTGCTGGTGGTGACCTTCACCCTGTGTCACTGTTGGCTTGTCCCTGCTGGTGGTGACCTTCACTCTTTGGCTGAAGCTCTGCTTTGCTTTACCTTGTACTACACAGTTGATCTGCTCTTTCTTGGCCAGATATACAAGGCACAGGAGAATGGAGACCTTCTGTTCGGACTTGACTATTTCCCATCACTTAATTATTCGATCATTTATTAATATTCAGAAAAACACATGACTATCTCAAAATATGGGTTATAATTAAATGTGACTTTGAAGACATTTTTTCCATTAAATTCTAGCTTTTAACCACAGGCCAAAGCTTGCTCCTTTACACCTTTGACATAATCCCATAACTGCAAATTTTTATTTTGTACATTTGCTTTGTAGCATTTACTTACTTTCCAATATTCTGAGATGCTCCAAGCTCATCTTCTCTCCTCTTCACCCGAGTCCCAGACCAGACTCTGATCTAAGCATTCACAGCCCCTGTAGTAAGGGAGGGAGGGTGTTAGGAACACCCGAATGGCTTACGATGCACGTGTTACTGTTGTGGTCTTGGCTCTTAGCTTTCTCAGTTGATTCAGTAAGAAAATGGATGTACAGAGATACCCTCGAACAGGCACATATCTTAAACACATCTGTCTGTATCAAGTCAAGCTTGTGATCACACCACTGATGTCTCCAATTCTAATCTGTCACCACCTACATCGCTTCAGGCCCATCTTTATGCATGTATTACCTGTCCCCCTCAGATGATATGAAACCCGACTCCCATCACCCAGCACTCACATACTACATGATAACACAACATATTCAGATACTGCTTCAGCTTGTCTTGTTTGACTCCTCTGGGAACCAATATTATCCTCCGGAGTGGAAGTGTTCGTACTGTTTCTGCATCAGACATACAAGATAGCATGTGTTTAGGACAGTCCTGGGATTTGCACCTGTTCTCAGCACATGAATATCAATATGGATAAATAGATTCCCAACAGAGGGACATCAAGGTGACCCTGCAGGTAATGGTAAGACTGGCGACATGAGTTCTATCTCCAGAGCCCACAGAAACATGGGAGGAGAGAAGTCACACACCAAAGTGGACCTCTTTTCTCCACAGGTTACTGGGGCAATCCACCAGTGCATGTGGATCATACACATGCATGATAATGTACAAATAAATAAATAAAAGTATAAGCAGAACTTCCCACTTTCTACCTGCACCTCTCATTTTCTAAATGGTTTTGGTTTTTGTTATAGGTTATGTGTATATGTGGGTAGACATGTCAGTCTTCCTGTGCTAAGTTCTATCTGTTTAGCAATGTGGGGTGTCCAATGTCCACCACTACAGTATCATAGAGAGTGGGCCCACTTTACTGATCTAAACACATGCTGGTGTTGGTCTGTCATGATGTTTGGAGGGATGTCTAAAAAGGTCTTTTGGAATTATAAAAAGGGACCAGTTTTTATTTCCCCACGTGTGTGTGTGTGTGTGTGTGTGTGTGTGTGTGTGAGAGAGAGAGAGAGAGAGAGAGAGAGAGAGAGAGAGAGAGAGAGAAAGAGAGAGAGAGAGAGAGAGAGAGCGAACAGGTGCCCTCAAATACCAGATGAGGAGTGGATCTGACCTTGTGGAGCTGGGGTTACATACAGATGCTTGTGAGTCACCTAGCTGGGAACTGAACTCAGATCTTCTGGAGGAGAGCACGAATTCTTAACCACTCAGCCATCTCTCCTGTCCCCCTCTGAATATTTTTAATTGTTTTTTTCTTATTCTCCATCTTTCAGAGGAGTCAGGGTGGGGGGGAAAGAAGGGAAGAAAGGAAAAGAGGGGTTGGCTGTCCCTAACTTACACTTTCTTGGTATTTCTCTTTACATTGTCATTACCTTCTTAATTTTCCTGCATACCAAAATGTTTCCCAAGCTTGTTTCTTTTTCACGTATATGTTTTCCTTCTATCTCTCAACTCCCGACAGATAAGAGATCAGCATTTAAAACAATTTACATTTTAGCAGTTGCGCACATAACCAGAGTCCAGCCTCAGGAATCGAGAAATTGAGTTTCAATTTCACATTATCAGATTTATCCTGAGCAAAAAATACCTAACTTATTTTTGCTTGGCTTGTAGTTTGTAAAATGAATATGCTAATGTTTTCTCCTGGTGTGGATTGGAAAACTCTAGTTGAGAGCTACCCAAGATACTGAAGATGGGCAGGGCGCCAGCGCAAAGGAAGAATTTCGGTCCAGTTTATGATACAGGTTAGTTCTAATCAGAAGGTTAAAATAGAGCTTAACACTCCCTCAACAGTGAAGGTCGAATCCCAATTTTCTGTGCAGGTAAAGGTGGAGCAGTTCGACCCTCAGTCACCACTGTTGGTAGTGACAATCACAACGTTCACTAGAGGGTGGACGCAGACGTATAAGCACATGACATACACATACAATAAGGTATGACCATGCCTTATAAGTGAATTCAATACTGACAAAGCTACATCTCAAAAACGTCAGGCCAAGCGGAATAAGCCAGACAGGCAAGGGGCACATGTTGTGTGGTTCTCTTTACACGGGGTGTCTAGGAGAGCAAATTCACAGATGGGAAAGCTAGAGTACAAGTTACTGGGCGCTGCAGGGCAGCCGAATGGGGAGTGACTATTCCACGCACACAGGCTTGTTATTTGGGACAATTAAAAGATTTGGTAGTGGGTAGGGTGATCACTGTACAACCATCCTGGTGAATGTCTTTCCTGCAAATGCATTTGTGTAGTTCACAGTAATCCATTGGGGGCTGGAGAGATGGGTCAGTGGTTAAGAGCCCTCGCTATAGAATGTGAGGACAGGAGTTTGGTTCCCAGCACCCATGTCAGGCTGCTGACCGATGTCTCAAATCCAGCAATAGGAGATCCATGGCCTTTCTGACCTATGTGGGGACCCAGACACATGTGCTAATTCACCCACATACAGAGCCATGTACACTTACCCCCCAACACCCCACAGTAAGTCTTCAAAATAATTTCTTGGTAACTTTTATAGTACAAAAATGTGTGTGTGTGGGGGGGGGTAAAACACAACACAAAACAAGTGTATTTACCCTTCCAAAAAGCCACAGAGTTCCAACTTGGCTCTCTTTGTGTTTTCCTTCTGGCTGTACAATCTGCAAAGTCTGATTGGTCTCCCCTCCTAAATCTCCCTGTGAATATGTGAGTTAACACTAAATAACTTGAGGGATAGACTTGTATGGAGTAAAGGTTGACTCTGAACTTGGAATGGACTTTCCTGCCCCCTCACCTTTCAGAGAACTCATACACCCCGACTTGCGACTTGCGAGAGCACCCTACAGAGCTGTCTTTATTCGGCACCGCCTTTCGCCTTCTTACCACCTCCCACAAGCAGACTCATTGTATACTGTGCATTCAAATGCCTTGCTGTGGATCAAAGTGGAAATTTTATCCTAAATTAGTATGAAATGAACTTAACTTGAGACATCCTAAAGCTGACATGGTAGATGTACTGGGATTTAATCATATCTCCCGTGTCCGCAAATTCCGAAATCAAACACATTACATTAATAGGATTCTGACGCTCAAGTCTACTGGGATGACAGAGATACTCCGCAATAATGAACAAAAGGTAGTGTTCATAAAGAACCTTCAATATTGAGAACCAGGCTGGAGTGCAAAAATAATTATTCTCATAGACTCTGGTGATGATGGAGAAATTCAGGAGTGAAACAGCATCTCCGTTTTTAAATATGCAAAGTAAGTCATTTTATTTGGAAAAGATTTAGCCAAATTTACATTTTACACATTAGAATTAGTTTCCTGTAAATATTTTTAAGGGGATGGGAAAATATCCTTCACATTGGGTGGGTCATGAATTTTACCGGCACTAACTCAGACTCAACTGAATGATTTGCCAATTTAAAACGGGGTGGGAGGAAGGATCAGATTTCTGCTCCTCTTTGTTACTTAATTTGCTTGTTTAGTTTCTTAGGAATTACAAGTCCAACCAGTGCCTCACTTCATTACATACTAAATTCATACCTTCATAAAGAGTTCGAATACATCAATAGATACGTATGTACGCACACATGGAAACCACTTGCAAATCTGATAAAGCCTTAGTGGCTCCTTGTCATGGTGCGACCGATCAAAGAATCATTTTACATGGCATTTTATGGCTCTCTTATTTGTGGGTAGATACTGGTTTAATTTGTGGGTAGTTTAATTTGGGTCCCTCGGATAGCTAGATTCAATTTTTCTCTACTATCCTACAATTCTAAGAGTCAGAATGTATAAAAATCTTTCCTCCCCATTAGCAAACAAACCTGAATGTTTGAGAAGAGATGAAAGGCAAAATAAACATCTCCACAAAATACCCTTTGGGTTTTTTGCTCAAGTCTAGCCCTTTCTTGGTTCTTGTCAGGTGGAGCCTGCCCGCTGAGCCGAAACTTTTCACTTCTAAATACTGTACATAAATTATGTGATTGGGGAGTTTACTGGCATTCACTGGATTCAGTCTTTGCATGCAAAAGAGCGGCTTTTCCAGCTGCCAACTGTGAAGCATGCATTGGAGACACAAATAATCTCAGAATAACAGGCCTCACAGGGAATCGCGGCTGGTAGGCCTCCACCGACAGGATGCTTGCAACACCCTCTCTCTAAAGAGGCCTCAGAAAAGCTTCGAGCAACTAAGTGCCGTTCAAGGGTAGAAAGAACAGTGGGCTACGTGCACAAATGAAAGACGCTTTTGTGGTCCTAGTCTTCGTGTGGCTTTAAATAAAGAAATAATTACACATGCTCAAAAGAGCAAGAGTCCTTCAAGTGACCAGAGCAGAAGGACAACGAGAGCCTTCTAAGCTGAGAAGGGCTGCCATATTGATTGGAGGACATTTTAACATTGTTTTCTATCAACTCAACTCTTAAAATGACTTCTAGATTTATTTTTTTATGTTTATGAGTGAATATACACACACATATATATACCATATATACATATACATATACACATATATACATATACATACACACACATATATACATATATACATACACACACATTTATACACACACACACACACACACACACATACACCATGTTCATGCTTTATGCCCACAAAGGCCATAAAAGGGTTATGGTTATGGACTGTCATGTGGATACCATGATCTGAGCTCAGGCCCTCTGCATTAGCAACAAGTACTCTTATCCTCCAAACCATCTCTCCTGCTCAATCAACCAATTCTTGTTTTGTTTTTTTTTTTCTTTTTTTATGTATTTATTTTATGTGATTACACTGCAGCTGTCTTCAGACACACCAGAAGAGGGCATCGGATCTCATTACAGATGGCTGTGAGTCACCATGTGGTTGCTGGGATTTGAACTCAGGACCTCTGGAAGAGCAGTCAGTGCTCTTAACCGCTGAGCCATCTCTCCAGTCCCTTAATCAACCAATTCTAACAGGCACATAGATGAAGTGCTATAGGGCAGTTGAAGAGCGGAAGGACGCTGTAGAAGCCACATTTTACAAGGAAAAGTGAGTCGCCGTTGGGGCTTAAAATGCAAACATGAACTCTGATTTGAAACTCAACTGTATCTGTTCCTGACCAAGAGATAGAGACATGTCCAAAATCTCCCATTTCTGTGCTCCTATTGCCCTAACCGCAGAATGTAAATGACAGTCCATCTTCTGCTCTAAGAAAAGACATCTCATAAAGATTCTCTGCATGGAATAAGTGAACCGATGTATTGAACAGCTCAGGGTAATGCTGGAGAGTGAGACCAGACTGAGTGTTAGGTAGTGTTATTAGCACACCCCTTTCATTCTTGTATAATTGTGTAAATTTTATATCTCAGGCCCTCAGTGGTCCTGGTTAGAAGATGGTTTGAATATTCTAGAAAGATGAACTGTAGCCACAGCTTAGTTCTGTGGGCCAACCTAGTAGAGATAGATGAGGCAGAAATCTCTGATGATCCCATCCTCCTCATAGGAAGACTGAGGGAAGACATCGCCTCAAGTCTGTGGGGTACGAGTGTGTTCTTAGGGCCCTAGCGTTAAAGACAGCCTGAATCGCAGCTCATTAGCAGCTGGGTGATCTTACAGATGCCACACTCTCCGAACTTATCACTGTGAATCCAAACAGGGATGGAGGACTTGGAAAGTGTATCGGGGAGGGAGAGGTGGTGGCTTCCATTGGCTCCATCCTTGACATGGGGAGGCTGGGTTTAGCTAAGGAAGCTCAGATCATCTTGCCATGATGTTCATGCATTCACAGAACAGTAGCTGAATTTTAAGTGTATTTAAAGAAATAAACACATACAGTACTGGCTTCCCTGTTTCACATGTGTGTCTTTATTGCATTTTGTTTACATTGATTCCCCACCCCGCCATTGTCCCCTTCTTCCCAGCAGAAGTTTCCCTCCAGTCTGGATCTTGTCTTAAATCTCATCGAGAAAAAAAAGATCATACAGTCGTATGAAGAGTCTTCACAAATAGGGAACGATTCCATTATTTTAATTGATAAGGAAAACATTTCATTGTTCTTTCATTCGGTAAGTTTTATTACCTCACAAAATTGAATGTGAAGTTTATGATCACACCACCACCACCACCACCACCACCACCACCACCACCACCACCACCACAACCATCATCACCACCACCACCACCACCATCATCACCACCACCACCACCACCATCATCACCAGCATCATCACCATCATCACCACCACCACCACAACCATCATCACCACCACCATCATCACCAGCATCATCACCATCATCACCACCACCACCACCACCATCATCACCACCACCACCATCATCACCAGCATCATCACCATCATCACCACCACCACCACCATCATCACCAGCATCATCACCATCATCACCACCACCACCACAACCATCATCACCACCACCACCACCACCATCACCAGCATCATCACCATCATCACCACCACCACCACCACCATCATCACCAGCATCATCACCACCACCATCACCAGCATCATCACCATCATCATCACCACCACCACCATCATCCTCCTGCTTCTAACTCCATGTGTCCACATCTTCTTCCTCCATAGTGACCTGGGCAACAAGATGGGTCTGAGCTGGGTTAAATGACTGATTTGTGGAATTCTGGCCTGTTAGCCCACAGAGGAGCTCTCAAATGCCACATAGCTACCTCTGCCCCTTCTTTCTGAGAAACGATTTCAGTGTTTGAGTTTGTGAGAAGCTGGGACTGGGAAATACTGCATCAGAATTTTCTGGGAGAAGAATTTCCTTGAGGTTTGTGACTGCGTCAGTAAGAATGAGAGGTGGATTCATTTCTGTGTTCTGTTTCTTGCTTGCTAGGAACCACTGTGTCCCACAGTAATGCTTTTCTTTGACATGTTCTAGATCAAGGGTTACGATTAATCGCATACAGCATGCACTCCCATGACCATCATTTGTATGGGCAAGTAGGCAAACAGTTGGAAGAGTGAACAGATGAGCGTATCACAGGGGAATAAAGCTAAACACAAGATCACCGTGAGCTTCAAGCTCCCTCTTTTGTGTACTGAACTCATTCATCAGAGCACCTAGAGAGGGCAAGCTTCCGGAGGAAGCGTTTGTAGCGTCACGTGAGTTCCTGTCACTTCCATTCACGTCATGTCACATGAGCTCCCTTTACTTCTGTACAGATCATGGCATCTTGGCTGTCTGCTGGGTGTTTCACTTAGTCTTATAAGTAAACTCAATGTGTTTTTAGTGAGAGTATCCTGAAGTGGGCAGGGCTGGCTGGGGGGAATAGCTCGGTAAGTAGGACATTTGCCACACAAGCCTAAGGACTGAGTTTAGATCCTCAGAAACCCACATAGAGCCTGGCACAGTACTGCCCATCTGCTAGCTCAGCATTCTTACTGCAAGACAGAGGCAGAGACAGAAACATCCCTGCAAACTGAAGGGCCAGAGGAGCATCTAGCCCAGCACATGCAGTACAGTGGCAAACAATAGAGTCCCTTCTTCTGAAGAAATGGTAGGCACAGGGGACATCTGAGATTGTCCTCTGACCTCCACATGCACACACCCACAGTTACATACAGACACATACTCACTGTCTTAGTTAGGGTTTTACAGCTGTGAACAGACACCATGACCAAGGCAAGTCTTATAAGGACAACATTTAATTGGGGCTGGCTTACAGGTTCAGAGGTTCAGTCCATTATCATCAAGCGGGAGCATGGCAGCATCCAGACAGGCATGGTGCAGGAGGAGCTGAGAGTTCTACATCTTCATCTGAAGGCTGCTAGAAGACTGGCTTCCAGGCAGCTAGGATGAGGGTCTTATAGCCCACGCCCACAGTGACACACCCACTCCAACAAGGCCACACCTTGGGCTAAACATACAAACTATCACACTCACCAATGACCAGGATTCTGTATCATGATGAATACTTGTTAAAGTGAAAGGAATGGAAATGGAGAAAGGAAATCATTGAAGAACCTCACTTTCATCTTGCTTTTCAGTTTTGCAGCCGGAAAACAGAATGTCTCCATCTCCAGGCCCTCGCTGACGAGATCAGAGTTAACTGGGCACTAGTGAAGATTCGAATTAAACATACATAGAAACAAAAGCCTTTTGCTTTTATGTTTTCCACTGGTTCCCATCCCATAAAACACTCCTGTGAATGCTGATCATGCTGAGGATCATGTCCTACTGCTTCTGCAGTCCCAGGGTGTTTTCTCTCTCTCTCTCTCTCTCTCTCTCTCTCTCTCTCTCTCTCTCTCTCTCTCTGTCTGTCTGTCTCTCTCTGTCTCTCTGTCTCTCCTCTCTCTCTCTCTCTCTGTCTCTGTCTCTCTCCCTCTCCTAAGCTGTTCTTTACAGTGGTGTTCCTAACCATCTCAGGCATTAACAATGGAGTATACTTATGGGGGGAATAAAGTATTTTAAGCCACTTGCAAGGGATGTCCTTATTGGTGCTTAAACGTGAAGCTGGTTCTTCGTGTTTACCTCGGGGATTTGGGACCGCCAGCTCTCCCAAGGAAGCATTCTAGATCTAGGCATCTCTCTGTCTGTGCCTACACTGTCTTTGTATAAAACTCAATTGAGTTCTGTCATCCAGATGAGGACAGGAGGCCTTTCTTTCTCTTTACTTCAGAGAGGAACAGTTAAAATTCCCCATGAACAAAATGAAATGCTGCCTGATTCGTGTGTACCCACTGGAGTTACACACATTTGTGAGCTGCCATGTGGTTGCGGAGAACCAGATCTTTGTCTTCTGCAAGAGCAATTGCTTCTGGCTACTGAGCCATCTCTCCAACCCCTGGAGTCCGTTAATAACTAGAGGCCAATACTCTTTTGGTTTGGCCAGACCCAGAGAGTTAAATTTTCATGTTAAGAAATCCTTTCAGGGGCTAGAGGGGTAGCTCTCAGTAGCTAAGAGCACTGTAGATCCTCCAGAGGACTGGGGTTAAGTTCCCAGCATGCACATGGAAACGCACAACCATGCACAACTACAGTTCCAAAGGATCAGACGCCCTCTCTCTGATCCCTGTTGATACCAAGCACACACACTGTGCACAGATATACATGCAGGCCTGACACCCACACACACAAGTAAACCCACAAAAAGAAAACCCATTCAATATTTTATGTACTTAAGAATTACATAATTATGAATACATAATTAATAAAATTTGGAGCCCTAGAAACCAATAGGATGGTGATCCTGGTGGATAAAATCTGGCATTCATAGATTAAGTAGTCAAGAACAGAACAGCATATTTACCTCCAGGTCAAATGTGTTCTACTTCCTGTTTGGGCAAATAAGGTCTTACTGGGCTAAAGCCATACTCAGTTGCTCATACGCTGGGTTGGGATGTGTCCTTTTCAATACAGCATTACGATTCAACCCTGAGGTGGGGTTCATGCCCTGGAAGGCTGAAGATGCCTGCTACCTTCTGGTCTGATGAGGTGACATGGCTATGTCACAACCTCACAGCCCCAGGTGTTGAAGGCCAGAAGCTCTGTGAGACTTGTCTCTGAGCTATCATCTCAGGTGACGGGAAACCTATGGGGGTGTCCCCAGTGGGACACAGTGGGCAGGAGACCCATAAAGATGGCTAGTGTCAGGACGTTTTATAGAATTCCATTTTAGAATAATCTTAGATATTCCTTATAAATATCGAATTCGGGAACATGAAATGCTCTTTATCTTGGGCTTTGATGAATCCCAGAACTTTGTGAAATACATTCTCACAGGGCTCATCTGACTGGCATTGACTAAGGCAGGATCAAACTGGTGCTGGAGGAGAGTTTCCATCCAGGGCTTACAGCGGGGGAAGCTAGGCCAAGCAAAGAGTGCGGGGAGTAGAGATCATCATTCCCATGAAGCCCTTGGGCATGCAGCTGACTGCTTCCGGTGATGTCATTGCTCTGTTTTCCAGGGAGATATGTTCTGCCCGCATTGAGAAAACATCCTGGGACCTGCCCCAGCCCACGTTCCCAGATCTCTCTCTCTCTCTCTCTCTCTCTCCCCCCCCCCCCTCTCTCTCTCTCTCTCTCTCTCTCTCTCTCTCTCTCTCCCTCCCTCCCCCGCTCTCTCTCATCCCTCATAATCTGCTTTCAAATCTCTCTTGCCATGACCCACTGTTTAAGGATACTATGATGCAGGAGACCTGTAAGCGGGAGTTCCGAGGACCATTTCTCCAGGTTTAAATCTAAGAGCTGTATGATCGGGTGCAAGGTTAAGGTTGATGTGTTTTCCTGGGATTACCTGACACAGAGGCTTGTGGACCCAACTCCTCCGACTTTCTTACAGAGGAACAAGAGTTGATACACCGAGCATGGCTCATAGAAAATGCTGCAAGAGAGAGTTTGTATTTATCACGTAGTGGGCTGAATGCTCCATTCCATTTCCCTACAGAACCGGACTTCTAAATCTTCAAACGTCCCAGAATTCAATGGGAATCTACTAGACATCTAAATAAGGTTGCACAGAGGAAGATGCGGACGCTAAGAAGGAGCAGTGCCACGGGGCCGCGCCCTCGCTGGGACAAACCCAAGGATAGGGAATGAGCATCTTTACTTCCTGCTAAGTGAACACAGCGTCTATCTTCCTTGAGTCACCCCTACTCTCATGGATTGGATCAGGTCTCCTCACCAGAGAAGCTCTGTTTGCAGCGGATGGTGATGGATCCAGAGATACACAACTTGTCAAGGTGCCGAGAATATGTGTCTGTGATGTGTTCAGCCCTGCATGAAACATCTGTGTCCGTGGGAACATCACAGGACTGGGGAGGGTGGGGGTGATATAGGGTGATGGCGAGAAGATTGTAAGAGCCAAATGGAGGGGAGATTATGTTGCAGTAAAAACAAAAAAGCGGCGGAACCAGTTCCCTTGTGTACCCTGGTTGTTGAGCTCTCTTGCTAGTTCTGGCTCTGGTGGCCCATTGGAACTAGAAGTAATTTATCTCAGATTAGTGTCTCTCCCGGCGGCTCTCTGCGGACTCTCTGGTTCCAGCCACCCGGTAAAATCAAGACTCAACAAACTGTAACTCAAAAGTCAGATTTACATGTTAAATTCTCAATCCACAATACATTCATCCGCACAATAAACTCACAACCAATTGATAAGGATACAAACCGCCCACCTAGATAAGATAGAGTTTGCCCATCTAGACAGCCCAAAATCCCGTCTATATCTATCCCTTAAGAATAGTCATAACCCGTAAATGTGCAAAGAGGAATCTTAACACCAGCCGCCATGTTCTCTTGGCTGCCTCCCTCCTTCTTGATCCTGACGCCTCTGCCTCTCTAAGTTTTTTCTCCTGCCCATCCTTCCTTCTCGTCCAATGACAGGCCTTGTTCTATCCTGTACCTGCCTTCACCTGCATAATGACATCAACCTACAAGACTACAGCAAAAGTGTCTCCAGACCTTGACATGGCCACTGTGCTCAGGAACTCACAGCAGCCATGATGTCTGGACATGATCTGTATAACATCAAGCCAGTCAACATTGTGGCAGGGATAGGAGAGGGGCTCTCGAGGCCCCACCGCTAGCTGAGAGTTATTAGCAGCTGCTGGGGGAGGGAGAGGGTAAGTTAAAAAAAATCTCATTTAGAGATGTGGTGCCTGGTAGGCTGACCATGCTCTAGTGAATGGCTTCACGTCTATGTGAATGCGCACAGAAACAGTGCATGGGTACGTAACACCCATTTTGGATTATAAAAAAGAATAGTAGGACATAAAGCTGGGAAGAGAGCATGGGGAGGGGAGCCCAGGAGGAAGTGGCGTGGAGGTTGGACATGTAAATACGTTGCATTCATGGGTAAGGTTTTCAAAGAAAAAAATGAAAAAACATTGTCAGTAATCAATAAGTAATGTTTAAATGCAATGTTACTCAGTAAGTTAAAAAAAATTAGTGCAAACAGTCTTCAGTAAGCCAAATACTAAAGTTTGAAACCAAGAAGTACTTTATTTAACGCTATAGGGAAAGTATGGAGTAGGTTGTAGGAGTGCGGGAGGTGTCTTCCCTCTCCAGCATGGAAGGGGAGAAAAACAGCAGAGCTTCCGGTCCCGATCACAGCAGTGGGAGAACCATGGCTCGATTCTGCCTGGAATGAAGACTCCAGTGGGAGGGGACAAAGCTGGAGAGAGGAACAGCTGTCGGATCATGTGTGTTAGGGATTAAAACTTTACCCCCAAAGCAAAGGCTCTACTTGCAGAATTTTTTAAGCTGGGAAGTGACAAGATTTGATCCCCTTGGCACATAAACCAGGAAGTTCAACTCTGTAGATTCTGACATCCTGGTTTTTTTTTTTTTTTAAAAAAAAGATTATTTCATTCTTTAGGATTCAAAACTAACAAGAGATGTTAAATAGAATAAACCTATACACTTTTTTTTTGTCTAATGAATAGATTTTTAGATCAGGGACACATATGCACAATTCTGTTTTGCATTTTGGAGGGGAGAATAAAAGTTGCTTAAAATAATCTTATTTGTAAAACCTCTCTATTGTCATGACTACCAATTCCATAAACATCTGCTTAAATATCTTTGAACGAAATGGAGTTGGGGGTAAGTCTGCTAAAACCGTTGTGATATGATGATAAACTGATCTATATTTCAGGATGATAATTTTGGCAGGAAGCAGTCTATAATATGTGATCATTTTGTGTTGTAGTTAGAAATTACCTGATGGTAATTCTTTAAATTTTTCATTTAAAATGAAAGGTTAATAGTTACCCTGCATAGCTCTTGTGAAGAGAAAATGAGATTGGAAAGTTAAAATATAATTAATTTACTTTCCTATTATCCCTTCGGTTGGAGGAATATTCATGCCGTCTGAACAGATAAGTTTCAAAAGAGGCACTAAATTGCAAGTGTTCACACTTGGATTCAGTTTAAAAGTTAAAAGCTTTCAGACCAAATAAATTAGACAAGCAGGGAAGATGAAGCCCATTTTAATATTAATGAGTCAACGTTCCATTTTCACGGTCTCCTGTTTATGGTATCCATACCAGACCCAAAGATTTTCTTCTTCGAAGTTACTATGGGATAACATTGTTCTGTACTTTGAGAATAAATCAGTTTAATAGGTACCTGATCAAGTGTCTGTCATGATCTTTGAAATACAGAGTGGTCCAGACTACTGTCATTGACTTTCAGCCTAGAAGGCATTTCTACGGTTTGCCTCCCGTCCTGTCCCCTTCTTAGTCCTCTAGTAATCAGAGTGCCTCTGGTTATCATCACCGGAAATGATGTATCATGAATAGGGACAGTTTTCCAGGACCACTCAAAGGACAAAGGCAGCAGTGATGTTATTGCGAAGCACACAGCCACCTGAGGGATGGCCATGATACATGGAGGTGCCCTTTGCAGCCGCATGGGGTGAGCAGATGGCCCGTTGTTCCTTTGCTATTGTGTTAGAAGTCCTTTATTGCATGCACAGGTGATATTTATGGACCAAATGATAGCGGTGTTTCCACCCGGAGACTCTGTTCATAATCTCTCCATAACTGTCCAGGTAGTTTGCACATCACCAGGTTTCCAATAGTGTGGGGAAATGATGCATCTAAAACACGGGGCGAATTAAAGAGAACCACTGATTTACGGACTCATTGGACCATCCACCAACCTTAACTGGCGACCTGTGTGCTGGGTACCATGTGGTAGACCTGGAGAAAAGCAGGCAGTGGATGATACACGATGAAAGGGATTTAAGAAAAAGATGTGATCAAAAGGTTAAGTACACTGTGAAGTGTGGCATGGGGAGACAGTTTGGACAACCAAGTCTTTGGCTTGCATACACAAGGACCTGTTTGTTTTCCAGATTCATGTAAAAATGCTGGATATGGTGTCACAGGGTTGTAGTAATTATACTTAGGGGAAGGGGTGAAGACAGGAGGATCCCTGAGACTAGATTCTGATCAATGAGACACTACGTCGAAAAGAAGATGGAGAGTGTTCCAGAGGGTAGGGCTTGAATCTGTCCTCTGGCCTCCATGTGAATATATATGATATGTACCTGCACATACACACACACACACACACACACACACACACACACACACACATACACACACACTCACACACACTCACATACACACACACTCATACACACACTCATACACACACTCACACACACTCACACACTCACACACTCACACACATACACACACTCACACACACTCACACACACACTCACACACCCACACTCACACACATACATGCACACACTCACACACACTCACACACTCACACACACTCACACACACACTCACACACAAACACACATATACACACACTCATACACACACATACACACACTCACACATACACACTCACACATACACACTCACACACACACACACACACACACACACACACACACACACACACGGCCCAGAAAGTAATAAAAGCACAGAAGAGGCATGACAGAGGCATTTGTATTGGTGTTCTCAAAGATGCTTTTCCCGGAAAGAACATTCCAAGTAGAGAAAGTCAGCTGAGTCAAGGTCAGTAAGCAGGATGCAGCCCAATGTTTGAGCAGAGGTCCTGGCCACGATGTACAGGCAGAAAGTAATGAGGAAGGAGAGGAAGGCGTCTGCCAGCCTGTGCTGCCTTCAGAAGGTGCCAGGACAGCAACTTCATCGCCTACCTCGGTCCTCGGTCTTCCTTTCAACCAAGAACTTACGTCAATCAGAACCTTTAAGCCATAAACCTAAATTTGGTCCTGAATCAACACTGATACAGGCTCACAGAGGAAATAAAAATGATTTAAGTAGTCCTCCCAAGGATGTGTGTGGCTTTCGTGTCATAAATAATTCAGGTGTTGTCATTAAACCCAAACCTGTGACAGCTTTCATTGAAACCTGGTGATAATTGCATCAGATGCAATTGGGCAAGGCAGTGATACATTGCGCTGTGACTTGAAGCTTTCCCCTTTTGTTTGTTTCTCCCTCCCACTCTTTCACTTCCCCTCCTTCCCTCAGTTCTACTCTCTCTCCCTCTCTGAATCTCCCCGTCTCTACCATTCCCTTCCTTCCTCTCTTTGTTTTAAAATCTGAGACAGGATCTCACCTATCCCAGGCTGACTTTGATTCACTATATAATTATGCTCCTTGCTTTCTCCATCATCTTGGCCAAAAGCAGAGTCATCTGCAAAGAGGGGGACCTCAGCTGAGGTATTGTCTTTAGCATCAGGCCTGTGTGTATTTTCTTGCTCTTTGGGGATAGTTTTCTTATTGAAAGACTGAGGTAAGAGAACCCAGAACACTACGGGAGGTACCAGCCCTGGGCAGGTGCTCTTGGGTTGTTTCAATGTAGACTGAGCAAGCCATGAAGGCCAAGTTAGCAAGTTGCACTCCACCAAGGTTCCTGTGTCTGCTGTGCAAGTGCAGGCAAAAAAAACAAATGAAACGTCTCTCCTCTGCCAGTTTGGATTGATTAATGTTTTTTTTTTCACAACAGCAGCACAATCTAACTAGGACAGCATTTGAGGATGACCTTGAACTTTGACCTTTCTACCTACATCTACCTAAGTTGAGATTATCTGGTGCTAGAACTAGAACCCAAGGCTTCGTGCATGCTAGACAAGTATCCCATCAACCGAGCTCCACGTCTGCCTCTCTTCACAGATTTGTATTCTCAAATATCATCAAATCTCTTCAGTTGCATTATAAAGTGTGTCTAGACCAATGGAAAATGGAGCATGGATATCGTAAATCTTGAGAGTTCTTATTAAATTCTTACATCCTTCATAGCTTACCTTGAAATTACAAGACCTGTTTTGTAAGTTAATATATCACTTAGCATTGTCTGTGCAAAAGCTTAATGGATTTCATATAGGTGGAGGTAATGGCTTTTTTTTTTTCATTCACTCCTAAATACCATCTCATATGTAAACAGCTGCAGTCAACAAATGATAAGGGAAAACTCTTCAAGCATTTATGTCACTTAGCATTTGTCCTGGCTAGTTTCGTGGTCAACTTGACACAAGCTGGAGTTATCACAGAGAAAGGAGCTTCAGTTGAGGAAATGCCTTCATGAGACCCAGCTGTAAGGCATTTACTCAATTAGTGATCAAGGGTGGGAGGCAAAGCCCATTGTGGTTGGTGCCATCCCTGGGCTGGTGGTCCTGAATTCTATAAGAGAGCAAGCTGAGCAAGCCAGGGGAAGCAAGCCAGTAAGCAGCATCCCTCCATGGCCTCTGCATCAGCTCCTGCTTCCTGCCCTGTGTGAGTTCCAGTCCTGACTTCCTTTGGTGATGAACAGCAATGTGGAAGTGTAAGCTGAATAAACCCTTTCCTCCCCAACTTGCTTCTTGGTCATGATGTTTGTGCAGGAATAGAAACCCTGACTAAGACAACATATTTTTGGATTATGGGTAAAATAGAGTCAAAATAGCCACAGACTGAAAAACAAAACAAAAACCCCAGAGTTTTCCCATACATAGCAGCTGACACGTTTTGTAAAGCGTATCTTGCTTCTGTTTCATGGCATCATAAACTTGGCCTCCGTCTTTATCAGTTTTAGGGGGAAAGCCCTGCTCTTTATGCCTCAAGGCTAGGCCTGCTCAACCATCCACTGCCTCTCTATTCAACACAGTGAGTAAGAAAGAAAGTGGAGGCGCATGGGAGAGAAGCCAAATGTGTGATGGATTCCTGCAAAATGGAATTTGCCCCAGCAGCCCGTTCATCTAGAACCTTCTCAGGTCCTCACAACAAGCTGCAAAGGAAGGAAGGTGCTTTAAAAAAATGTTCTTGCTGAGTTTAGAAAGATCCCCTGTGCACCAGTGAAAGCGTGGGAAGATTAACCTCGTCCGGAGACAATAGACTTCCGTAAGAACAGCATGCATAGCTGTCTAAGTCCCCTGAAGAGGCGCCTGCCTGTCCTGGAAAGTGTTGTAGAAAGCGAGGTGACCCAAACTCAGAATGACAAGAAGTACATGTTCTTGGTCATCGGTGGAGCCTAACTTAACAAAGCGTGCACATGTGTTTGATGCATGTAAAGGGACATAGACATGCGTGAGGCTTGGAAAACTAGAGCGGAGGCAGAGACAGGGAAGGGACGTTGACATGGCTAATGCCACAGGTGACTGGTGGGGCTGGGGAGCAACAGGGGTGATGAATGGGGGAGGGGGGCTGCAGGAGTTGGAGATGGGGGTGGGGAAATCTCCTAAAATATACTTTCCTGAAAATACCACAGTGGTATTTAAAACTTTGTGTGTTATTTTAGAATGTAAACCCAATTTAGTAAATCAAAAAAAAAATTCTGTTAATTCAAACCATAATAAGAAACCTTGGCTAAATATTGAAGCATTAATTCCATTCCCCTTATATTCTCTACCTAGTTTTGTGCAGCTTTTGTAATGAGTGGTAATGAGAATTTGATGCAAAAGAGACTTTTTCTCCCCGGAAGATTAAAGAAACAGAGAGAAAGAGGCAGGCTAAAAATAGTCAGTGAGAAGAAATGAAAAGAGCCTAGAAATTATAACTTCGGCCATTGGGGGGGGGGCTCCTGTCTTTATTAGCAGTTTCAGAAGTCGATATTGTGCTGTTTGATTTGAAGTCCTGTTGTCTTCACAAACACCCGTAATCTTGAAAAAATTACCGATCGCATAGGAGAAGCGACAGAAACAGTGAGGCCATCGCCAGCATCTCATGAATACCGTCACCTCAAGGTAAGTGTTTCCCTTCTCGGGAACATTAAAGAGGAAGTGAGCCAGGAAGGTGCTGACCCAGGATGACTGTCACTCAAAACATTTGAAGTTCACAGGAAGTTGCTCGAGTGACTATTCCAGGTCCAGGCATTGTTTCACCAGTGTGCGTCTGTTTATGTGTACGTGGATGTGTGTGCAGGTCCACATGTGTGGAGTTCAGAGGTTAATGCCAGATATCTTTCTCAATCACTCTCCACCTTACATTCTGAGACAATGTCTTTTACTGAAACTTCGACTCACCAAGTCAGCTAGACTGGCTGGTGGGCAAGCTCCAGCCACTGGCATGTCCCTCCCTCCCTCCCTCCCTCCCTCCCTCCCTCCCTCCCTCCCTCCCTCCCTCCCTCCCTCACCGGAATTGGAATTGCAGATGCTTGCTGCCTAGCCCGACTTTTTCAACTGTTTTTTTAATGCTCTGAGGATCAATCCTCAAGTGATTATCCTCCTATGGTAATCTTTACATACCGGGTCATCCCCCCAGCTTCTGCTTTTGCCATTTGAATTAATGAATGAACACTTTGATGCTAGAGAGATGGTTCAGGACTTGCAAATGCTGAGAAAGCAAGAGGAACCAAGCGAAAATCCCCAATCCCCACATATGAGCCTATAACTCCAGACCTGCAAATGGGGTGGTGGAGACAGGGGATTGCAGCAGCTTTCTGGTTACCAGTCTGTGAGAATAAGGTGAAGAGTGTCAGAGCAGGACACCTATCATCCTCCCCTGGACTCTGTGTGCAGGCACCTGCACACACACTCGAACACACACACACACACACACACACACACACACACACACACACTCACACAAGCACATGCATATGCAAGAGCACACACACAGAAAAGAATTAACATATGAATACAGATTCCAGTAGACCAAGACATGCCCCTTTCTGAAGCTGTGTACGGAGACCTCTGGAGTATACCGTCCACACTTGGCTCAGCTGTCACTACTAATAATCCAACCTGTCAGCAGAGCTCGTCTCCTCCACCCCGAGCTAACAGCCAGCGGGTCTTCTCATGCCTTCTGTCTCAGAGACCGGGATGGCTAAGCGAATGCTCCGCCCTCAGGGCATTTAAGATAGGAAGTAAGCTATCCAACAATCATTGCAATGTTCAGGTTCACATTTCTATTCAAGAAAGGTAACGGTAACCACAGAACACAACTTCTGAAATCCAGGTCAGTTTCAACAAATAAATAAGACTTCTCATCTTTCAGACAGACTGTCAATATTCTGACTCCTTTTTGTAACTTGTGTGGGTGTGTGCATGTGTTCATGCATGCATGTGTGTGTTCATGCATGTGTATATATGTACATGCGTGTTCATGCATGTGTGTATGTGTACATGTATGTGTTCATGAGTGTGTATATGTGTGTGTACATGTATATGTCCATGAGTGTGTATATGTGTGTGTACATGTATGTTCATGCATGGGTGTATGTGTGCATGCGTATATGTGTGTGTTCATACATGTGTATATGTGTATATGTGTTCATGCATGTGTGTAGGTGTACGTGTATATGTTCATGCATGTGTGCATTCATGAGTATGTGTATGTGTAAATGTGTGTGTCCATACATGCCTGTGTATGTGTGTGTGTGTGTGTGTGTGTGTGTACGCATGTGTGTGTGTTTAGGGATTTTTTTTTTCTGACCGTACCTATCTCCTGAAGGAAAACCAGGCCAGAGGGAATAGACAGATTTGTAGAATGATTAAAGCACAGAGCCTTCATTTAGGGCACCATCGCCATGCAGCCCTTTCTTCTTGCTTTCTTCTGCACTGTAACATCCCATAGATTATTTTGCTCCTGTTTCATAATGCATGATGTGGTGGAGTGGCTATAACTTATTAGAATATTAATTATCCATGGATGGTGATATTTTGCATATAAATAAAAGTAGTTTTCACTATTAATGTGTGGTGTGAAAAATCTTACTTCCTGGTGTCGGCGGGAAGCACTAAAATAAGACTGAGTTAAAATTAATGTGTCAGTAGATTTTAGGAATCTAGAGGTCTGGACTTCAATAAATCGTTAGAGGAATGGAAACAGCATAAACTTATTCTTGAGGGAAAGTATGAGCAATGTATGCTTATTGAGAATATGAAAATTTGGGGTAAATTATAGTCCAAAGTCTGAATAAGGCCCATTTTAGTTTCTTTTCAATTTTTTTTTTCTGGATAAAATGCCCCACCAAAAACTAGCAAACAAAATCCAAATTAGTGAACAAAGGGTTTCTTTAACTTACAGTCCAGGATTACAGTCCATTATTTAGAGAAATCAAGGCAGTAATGTAAAGCAGCTAGCCCCATCATGCTTGGTCAAGAAGAAAGAGAATAAATTCTGGGACCCACGTCCTCTCTTACACAGCTTACAATCTTCTAGCTTCGGCAGTGGCTCTCAACCTTCCCCATGCTGTGACCCTTTGATACAGTTTTTCATGTTGTTCCCTTAACTATAAGTTATTTTTGTTGCTACTTCACAACTGTAGTTTTGCTACTGTTATGAATTATTGTAAATAATTATGTTTACTGATGGTCTTAGGCGACCTGTGTGAAAGGGTCAGTTGACTCCCAAAGGGGTTCGCAGCTCACTGATTGAGAACCACTGATTTAGGGAATGGTGCTGCCCACCATAGACTAGGTCTTCCTATATCAACTAACAATCCCCAGGACATGTCCAAAGTCCACCCTGACATACACAACTTCCCATTAGGACTCTCTTCCCAGGTGATTGTAAATTGGGTCAAGTGGACAAACAGAAGACAGGCCTCATTTTATAAAGAAAGTTTTGTTAAAAAGTGGCACAGAGCCTTACTTACATGTTGCCTGGAGCTGACTTGAAACAGGAGGACCAAGTTGAATTGGTGCAATAGAGTTCTTAGGACATGCACAGTAACGAGGCATTTAATGTCTGAGCCTTTACACAGAAAGCCTGCTGGTGTCTCTTGATAACCTTTGTTCAACTCGCCATCCTTTGTTTTCATTCTTTCTGCCTCCTGTCTTGACAATAACGTACTTCCACATTTCCCCTCAGACCATGGTTGCTCCAACTCTGGATTCCATATCAAAACTCCCTCCTAAAATCCTCCTCCGGCCCTAAAACCCAGCCCCACCTAGCTTAGGTGCTAATGACCTGCGCTCATCTGTTACATCTGAGTAGTTTTCTCATCTAAAATCAAAGTGGGAAATGGGCCAGACTCAGCTAAATTGAGTACAGATCTTATGTGCCTGGTTCCCTCCCTTCTTATCACCTGAGTCTAAGGACTTTAAATCACAAACTCATCCATTGTGGTGGCCATCTTGGATGTGCCTTTAAAGGTAATGTTTTCTCAACCCCCCCCCTCTCTCCCTCCCTCCCTCCCTCCGTGTTTATGTGTGTGTGTGTGTGTGTGTGTGTGTGTGTTTATGTGTGTGCATGTGTATGTGTGTTTATGTGGGTGCATGTGTGTGTGGGGGTGTGTGGGTGTATGTGTGTGTATGTGTGTATGTGTATGTGTGTTTGTGTGTGTGTATGTGTATGTGTGTTTATGTGGGTGCATGTGTATGTGTGTGTTTATGTGGGTGTATGTGTGTATGTGTGTTTGTGTGTGTGTGTGTGTGTGTGTGTGTGTGTGTGTGTGTAGAAGCTGGTAGCCAAATAGCCTTTCAGGAAATGAACTTTTCTGTTACCTTAGCTTTTAATTGGAAGCTGATTTATTTGGTCTTTCCTATTCTTGTGATAAAACACCCAGACAAAAGCAACTTACAGAGAAAATGCTATACTTGTGGCTCACAGTTCAGCGATGTAAGCCACCCTGGTGGGGAAGTTGAGGCATCAAGAGCTTAAGGCAGCTGATCTCATCTACAGTCAGAAAGAAGGGGGTGATGAAGGCCGGCACTTAGCTAACTCTCCATTTTTATTCACACTTAGAACTGTGGGCAGGGAACTGTGCTGCCCCAGTGAGCAAGTCTTCCCATGTCAGTTAATCAATCAGGATAACCAGCGTGGTTTGAGGCCTGTCTCCTGGGAGGCTCTTGTTTTTATGAAGTTAACCTTTGAACCATCACAGAACCTTTCTGGGCATTAAAGACATTCATACGGACTCCTATCCACCACACATGGGTTGTTCCTCTAACTCCAATGGGGTTCTAACACCTCTGTCAACCTGTGGTGGCGAGATAGATTCAGAGCTGGCAATATAAACTGAGTGTCTTTTGTTGTGTGTCCTCCTGTCTGCAAGGGAGAGGAGGCTTTGTGTCGCCGAGTTCATCTCAGAGAACTTATCTGAAGTTTTAGCCACTTGCTTAAAATTCCCTGATTTCAAAGATATTTTTCTTGATAAAAGACGCTATTAAATATTTAATTTGGCGGTGTGCATTCTGTTTATGGAATATTTATTACACACTTTTACTGTGGTGTTTTATCTCCAGTTTTGTCACTAATAAATCTTACGGTGAAGTTCCAAATCAGCTCTATTTTATGTCACTGTTCTTTTTGTGACAGCAAGCAAACGTGATAAGGGTGTTCATACCCCGAAGTCTGCCATCAGAAAAACCCAAGGTGCTTTGCCAAGCCCTCCTGCACCTTCATATTAACAATCCTTGCCTTCTTCCCTGCCCTTGGTGAATGCCTGAGGAGGCTCAAGGAGGGTGTTGGATTCCTTGGAACTGGAATTACAGGCAGCTGTGAGCCACCATGTGGTGCTGTAAGAAGAACCTGGGTTGGCTGCAAGAACTACAGAGCCTCCCACCCCCACTCCAGCTTGAACACTTACTTTGTGAATAAACGCATGTATCCTCTTGTTTGTACACTTGAAGACATAGTTCTCTAGTCTTTCCTGTGTGCCTGGGTGGCTTGGAGTAGGCTGTGAAGCTCAGTGAGCTCTCTCTTGAGCAGCGCTGCTCCATTGACTATGCAGAGTCCCTTTGGAGCTTGGCTCCCAATGTCACAAACACATTGAGCTGGAGATTTGAAGACTGTCTCGGTCTGCTTCTTGTTAGCATATCAGCATCCTAGGCTGGGTGACTTAGGAATAGCAGAAGGCCATTTAGGACACAGTTCTGGAGGCTGGGGAGTTCATGGAGATGGATGGCTCCACCACTGAGTGACACCCTTCTGTTGTGCTAGCTGAGTTGTCTCCTCTAGGAAGCCACCCTGAGGTCCCCCCACCACTTAGTAATCTCATCGTGTGCTATTTCATCACCAATGACTCACTTATGAGGCCCATTAACATGAATGTAGGGACTATATTTCAAATATGATTTAGAAAATTGTAAGTAAAATGTCACACATGTCCCATGAGGATTCCTAGCTTGAATCTTTAGAGATTCTATTTCCTTCTATAATAATCTGAACAAAAATGCCTGTGTATGTGTGGGTAGGAATGTGGAAAGACAAAAAGCAGAAACTTCAGGATGTGCCTGTGGTCCACCACTGGGGGGCAGAGATGGGTAGAATCCTGGAGTTACCTTGCCAGTTAGTGAACTTCTGGTTTAGCAAGAGACTTGCCTCAATAAGCCCAAAGTGAACAACAGCATACGCACAGACACAGACACAGACACAGACACACAGACACACACAGACACAGACACACACACAGATACAGACACACACACACACAGAGAACCATATACATATATATGTATATATCTACCACATACACATGCTCAAACACACACACACGCACATGCACTTGCACACACATGTAACCATGTACACATGAATATACACACGCACACATGAGTGCATTTGCATCAAAGAATATTAGGTTAGGACTCCTACATGTAATAGCATGTATAATCAGAAGCAGACTTTGTTCTGCAATCTATTAGTGTAGATATTTCTCCCCACTTTGAGCAAAGTTTTAATTAGGAAGCACTTCGGATTGAAGTGACATTATAGGAAACTTCACTTGAATTCCAGAGGTTTTCATCTCAAAGACAAATGATCACGTAAAATCCCCTTTCAAAGTTGACCCAAATCACTAAGAAGGCCAGCATTCAGAAAAACTGTGGTCATCCCTGTTTTGCTAAGTGGCAAGGGGCTAAATTGAAAATGTTTAGATATCACTTTTTTAAATATTTTAAACTCTTAATCTCTCTGTCTGTCTCTGTCTCTATCTCTGTCTTTCTATGTCTCTGTCTCTGTCTCTCTCTTGCTGTGTGTGTGTGTGTGTGTGTGTGTGTGTGTGTGTGTGTATGCATGTGCATGCGTGTGAGGGCATTAGACCTTGGAACTGGAGTTCTGAGCAGTTGGGACTTACTGACATGGGCTCTGGAAGCCAAACTCCAGTCCTCTGCTAGAGCAGCAAGGGCTCTTCCACACAGAGCTATCAAAGAAGCCCAAAGCTAGTTTTTAATATGATGAAATATCTGTTTACTTCAACTCATTTTAAATTATTTTAATTGAAAATTCAAAAAGAAAAAAGAAAAAGGAGAAAAAATTGTCTTGTTTTATAACAGGACATTTTGAAAAATGTTTGCATCGTGGTAGAGTATGGATTGATCATGGTAACTGATTTGTCAATCACTTTGCACATGTATCTTGTTTTGTGTGACTAAAACACTTACACTCAGATCTCTTAATAACGAAGACTATAATGCACTATTGAAAGCTGTGGCTACCGTTTTGCACAAAAGACCTCTTGAAGTTATTCAGCAAATGGAAAACAGTGTATCATTTCCCCAGTACCTCAGTAGCCTCTGGACCTTAGGGTGAAAGGTTCACAAATGCACCCTCGGTTTCTATAGATCCAGGGTTATTAAAGACTGCATACACATGGAGTCAGGTAGAATTTGCTTTTCTAGGCCTGGCTTAGTTCCTCCACCAAAGATATCCCTCTGGGTCTATTTGTGCTGTCCCAAAGGCTGACTAGTATTTCCCTGTGCAAATGAACCACACTGTCTTCATCTACACATCAGTTGATGTACACTGATGAAGTGGAAACTTCTAGTTTATTTGGAAAGTCAGTTATGTCAAACGATGTTTTGCTGGGGCACACAGGTGAAAGGATGTCTTGCTAAAGCAGACATGTTAAAGACTGTTTTCCTGAAGCAGAAGATGGTGAAAGGGTGTTTGGATGTAGCAGACACGTGAAAGGATGTGAAATGAAGGAGTATAAACATGACCCCACTGACAGTGGAAGAGCACTGAGCGTTGGTTTCGTTTGCTTTGCCTCATTATTCTTTGCCAACAACACACACGTATTGGTTCGCCTTGCATAGCGTTGTTGAGCTCAACTTGTGGAAACACTGCCATTGAGAGAAACTCGACCAAGAACTACTGGTGAGGCTCCCGTGGCAGCTTGCCACTTCAGCAGCCTGGCCTCAGGTTGGTTGGAGAGCCTGGCGGTTTCTTCGGGATTGAACTGCAGCTATTGGTTCGCGTCTGGGGTCTGCCTGGACTGTAGCTTCTGGTTCGTGTGTGCTGTCTGCTTAGAGGCCTGGTCTGCAGCTGCTAAGTTGTATTTGGTGTTTGCTAAGGGATTGAACTGCTACCAAAGAAGATCAATCTCACTCCCAAAGAACTGTTGCTGAACAGGTCCACTCCCCCTCATCCTAATAACTTGTTTTCCATGACCTCTGCTGGGTGGTGGGGCTAGAGGAGAGGTTGAACCTTATTAAAGTAGGTTGCAAAACATTTCTGCCTAGACACTGAGGTAGGTCCTATTTTTTTGGCACACATGAACAATGAATACCACTCATACATCCCCTTAGTCTACTGACTTCATTCCATTGGGTATATACCTATTAGAGGGAAGGCTAAAGCCTAGGGTATTTTGAGTTTTAACTTTTTGAGGAGCTCTTTTTCCATATTCCATCCAGCCATAAACAAGAACTTTCTATTACTCCCTTACCAGCATGTGTTATGTGTTGTCTTTCTATAGTAGTCACAATAATGGATATGGGATGGTATTTCAATATGGTTCTAATTTATGTTTTCCTGATTACATTGGAATTTTTAATTTTAATTTACCTTTTAATTGGTGCTTTGTGTGTCTTAATTTGAGACACAAAAACTCCTTTGGATATTCTTTTTTGTTGTTGTTGTTGAATTGGGTTCCTTATTTCTGATATTAGCCCTATATCACATAGATGATTGCAAACTTTTCTCTATTCTACAGGCTGCCTCTTTATTGATTATTTCCTATGCTGCATAGAAACATTTATGTGTGTTTGCATGCGTCTTTCTTTTCTGTACTTTTGGGGTCATGCTAAAAGTAGTGCCCATATCAAGAGACCAAAGAGACTGCTTGCCTCTGAAGCTGCTATCAGTCAGGCGTCACCTCATACCAGGCCCTGGCTGGCTTAACCTAATCATCACTGTGTCTGTCCATCATCTCTCCTCTCATGCAGCGGGATTTACTCTTATTTTATTTCAGTGTATTGTCACACTGAGAGAGGTGCACTGTTTGTCCATCAATGCTTATGGTTATTTGGACTGTTCCCGGCTTTTAATCACTGTGGATACAGCTACTGTGTACACTTATTTTAGTGAACTTAGCTTCTGTTTCCCTTGGCATACACCTGGGAGGGAATGGGGAAGACACATTGACACTGCCAAACCGTTTTTCAAAATGGCGCCATGAAGCCCAGGCTCCACGGCAGTTGGGGAGATTGCGGTTCTCAGGTGCACTTTGGTCAGAAAACATGTTAAGTGTTATGCGTTTGGGGGAATGTACCGTAGGATCCCACTGCATTTTTATTTTCCTTTTATGGCTGTTCCCCATTCTTGTCTTGACTATGTCCTTCTCTCTATTTTTTTTTTAAACAGTCATAACAGGCCGTAAGGCTGTTTGCAATGTTGCTTTCGTTGTAGTTTGTCAGGCACGTGTCTGTGTCCTGTGATAGAGTCTGGGACTTAAAACGATGCTCCAATAATTTATTAAAAACTGATTATTATAGCTTCCCCACAGAACACATACCCATGAATACATCCATTACACGTGATGGAAATCCCTGCCTTCCTACAGAGACGATGCAGAATAGAATCATTTAAAAGTGTGTGCCATCTGAGCGATAGAGAGGGACAGATGAGGAGGTCTCAGTTTACCTTTTGTTTGAGCGATGAGGAAAGACTCTGAGCATTTAGCAGCATTTTGAACTTCATCTCCTAGTCATTACCAAATGGTGTAATTTACCTGACTCCTCTGTGGGATAGAAGGCATTGCAGTTGGTCCCGGGGAGTTCTCTATATGTTTAGAATCATACTTCAGTCACTTAATTGGCTGACAGCCTCTCTTTGATAAATAGCAATAGAAAACACAAAGACACAAAACTATCAAAAGCTTAAAGCTTTGTGTCAACATTTTAAATTGCAGAACAACATTTTGCTTGCCCAGTGTGCACGGCGGCAGGAGAACATGTTTGCTTTGCCTCTTGTAGGTTATGGAGTAGGGTTTTGTTTTTGTTTTATTGTTTTGTTTTGTTTTTTTTTTTTGGCATGGTTTTCATTCAGTTACTGCAGTCATATTATTCATTTAAGCATCTTCTTGTTAAAAATTCTAAGACACTTAGACTTTAAGCGATTAGAGATCTTGTGCCCACACAGAGGAGAGACCATCTCTGTTACATCTAATTCCAATCTGTGTGCTTTTCCACAGACTTCTTCCCATCGCCAGGCACCTGTCACCCTTCGGGGCCACATCACTCTTGTCCATGGTTGAGCCCATGAGTCATGGTATGATTCTTTGCTCGAAAGAGCTCTTTCCTAGGAACGAGCTTGTATGGAATGCAATTGAGACAAAAAGCAGAGATGAATTAGCCTTCTTATGATTTCTGATTAGAGTGTAATTAGAAGGTCACAATTCCGAAAGATTGGGGCCAACGAAACATGCTAAAAGTAAGGAATAAAGCGATAAGACTGGGTCACGCATTGAGTGTATTACGGAATACGCTCCACACATTTCAAACACTGTTGAAGTATGCTAGTAGGAATCCAGAGTTACAGTGAAGGTTACCTCAAGGCAGGTATGTGGCACTGCCATGTATGGTGTGACTCGATTGTGTGACGTGTCAATATGTAATGGTGATTGTGCCGATTAGTAATTCTGTTTGCTGAGCTATCGGGGAGATTCTGAATTTCCAAGGGTGGACTTGGAGAGTATCCGACCATAACGCTTGCTCCTTTTAGCTGAGAGTGAGCATACGCCAGTTCCTCCAGTGTGGCGGGTGGCAAATAATAAGGCTCAAGTTCACGAGGACACGTACATCTGAGATACAGAGACGATCTCTTAGGAATGACTGGGTTCACTCTTAGAACTTGCTAGCGACGAGCCAAGCATCCTATGTGTCTCCTGGTGTGAGCTCAGAGGAGCAGGATGTACAGAGCAGCCGCCGAGCCAGGCCTCAGCGTCACTCGCGTGCACAGACACCGCGGCTGTCATTTTTGTTTACAACCTTGATTTATCACACTCTGGGAGCAGAACTTGAAATGTGTTTTTATTTTACCTAGCAGAATGTCTTGCCTGCGGGCACACAGGATGTTGGATTAAAACTTTTAACACTCTGGGGCAAAATCTGCTGGTTTTAATAAGAGGCAAAGGCTCATTTGGACTTTTCGTCATTACGCAAACGAGCCAAACTCCTGTTTATCATGTTGATTGCTTTGTTCTGGGTGCACGGCATCGGGAAGGAGACAGGTATCAGGGCACACGTGGCCTGCAATGAACAGTAAATCTGAGGAGCTGTCAACGGATGTGTTTGCCCTTCCAGGTAATTGTCTAACTATCTCTTCCCTCATCTGTAGCCAGCATGGTGGTTTGCAAACGGAGAATGTTGACAAACGCATCACGTTAGAAGGGAAACAGAGAGCCTCACAGGAATTATCAGCTGGGCCATCAACCTTAAGAGTGTAACAGTCCTGGTATAGTCTTTCTGGATGGCAGGCCCTCTGCTGAACACCTCCTGTGCTTCCATGAATTTATTAGTCTCCATGACACCTCTGTTACAGACCGCTGTTATTCAGTTCTGTGGTTCAGGGATCTGGGCAAATGGCACGACTTGCCCATGGTCAGAGAGGGCTTATCCCAGGAACCTGACTTCTGAACTCCAATCACCGAACAATATACTCTTCACTTGGCAACTTATGGTAGACTTCGATGTCTGACCTTTTCCGTTCTGGCACCAGGGTGGGATAGAGCTGGTCAGAGAGCAACTTCTGCTCCAGACTTGATGATATAGGCACAGACGTGAATGAACTTGCTCCAGACACGAGGGGGGAGTTCCAGTTAGCATGGCACAGTAGTGTAAGAATTCTTCTCTGTTTTAAGCAGGCTTTTACGTATGTGTGTGCATGTGTTAAGTATGTGTGTGCCCATATTTATTTGCATGTGTGTGCAGACATGTGTGTTGAGGCTAAAGGTGGATATTGGGTACCTCTCTGACCCTCTTAATCACTCTCTACCTTATTTTCTGAGATGGGGTCTCTCCCTGAGCCTGGAGCTCAGCATTTCAGCTAGACCAGCTGACCAGGGAGCCTCACAATTCTCCTGGCTCCAAGCCCAACGTCTAAGTCAGTGCTAAGGATCCATGCTCAGTTCTCGTGGTTGGTTGCACATCCAGCCTTTTAGAGTCTGAGCCTACTTCCAAGCCCAAGAACCTTTCTCTCTGTAAATAAAGAACTTGCAGGATGCAGGTGTGATTAGTACATGCTATCCACCTCATAGATGGACGGTACCCATGCATCATCCCGTTGACATGTTTCTCTTGCAGTTAGTACCAAGAGCTGCAGTAGGTTGATGGCCTCCCATCTTGCCTTTGCCGTGCCATCTAAATAGCTGGCTTTGGGGACTTGAACAGCTGATGACACTTAGCTCTGATTTTTCTCACCTTCAAGTGAGTACAATTACCACACTTGGTAGCTTTTTTGAGAGGACAATGAGACAATATTTGCAAAGAGGTTTTGAAAACGATCTAAGGTATTGATGCGCAAAAGTGTCATTTTCCCTAGCCCCATCCTGTCAGCCACATAGCAGTGGCAGTGCAGAGACACTGTGTGTTTGTTGCATAAATAGTCTTTTACCACAATAGTAGCTTGAATATAGAGTGATGGAGATAATTGTGCTTCTATTCATTCAGAATGAAAGAACCCTTTCTTTGCTTGTAATTTAAGCACTGACATGGATTGCTCAGTATTTTCAACATTTTGACTTTTAAGCAAAACAACTTTGTTCTGGCTGAAAATGTTTCTTGTATATCTAGTGTGAACTGGGTGCTGTCACATGGTTTTTGAGGCAAGGATAGTTCCATGGTCCCTCATTCTCATGAATTTATGTTAAAGGAGAAAAAAGTAGCCACACTGAAGTGGTCATCCACCTACTCAACCTAGTATCCATCATTCCAGTGATCATCCATCTGTTCATTCATTCACCTAGCCCTCCATTGTTCCACCCATCCATCCACCCCACCTATCCATCCATCCATCTACTCATTCATCCATCTACCCATTCATTCATCATCCATCATCCATCCATCCATCCATCCATTCATCCATCCACCCATCCACCCATCCATCCATCATCTATCCACCCATCCACCCATCCATCCATCTACTCATCCATCCACCCATCCATCCTTCCACTCACCTATTTACCCACTATGCTAGCCACCCTTTGTGTATTCTACTTATCTATTGATTTTTCCAATTTCATCACTTCTTCTATTTATTAATCCCTCTATCAATGAACGAACGCTAATAAGAAACAACAAATATATGATGTTGAACATATTTGGTATCTGAGAAGTCTCCAAAATGGTTGGACTTAAACAAGATCAGAAAACATTGAAGGAGAGTACAGTGGATGTTTATGGATTCAGCCACCTTGTGGCAGACCAGCTGATGACAACTCAGGACATGGAGGTTAATAAAGTAACACTTGATATCTTGGATTTCCATGATAATTTATAAAATATGTCAGCCCTGGGTTTCAAATGATTCCTATTATGACACTAAAAATTAAAGAACAGTGTAGGATAGTTATGGAATTTAAGGAAATAGAAAATTGTAGTATTTCAGGCACTGTTTCATGTAGAGTAAGTGTAAGCCAAGACAATATGAATCTGCAGGAGGAGCATCATCCAATGACATCATGATTTCCTTCTAATCTGTATGCTGCGCACACTGCATGTATTTAACAAGAAGAGGTAAATTATAGAAAGGTGTTGTTTCCTTGTCTAGCTAGAGGATTCAAATCTGTGGCTACTTCCAAATAATGTTACTTGGAGGGATTAAAATGGAAATGGGACCAATTCTGTAACCTATAGAGTGGATGCATCTTTAAAAATGAAGCACCGAACAGTTGGCATGAAAATGACAGCCCGGGATGCACAAAAAAGAAGCAAATTCTAATTTCAAGTTGTGCAGTCAGGCAACAGAGCTAAGCAGAAATGAAAGGCTTTGTAGAACTCTCATGCCATAGTCTAATTCTGCACATAAAACACCAGCCCACTTGAAGACAAGATTTAAAAGTCCTTAACCTTTGCGACTCTGTATCAGAAAACGCTCAGCATAGTTCTGAGGGGATGACTGATATCTGGCTGTTGAATCGGTGAGACCCTGCTTGCTTTTCTCCTGTATTCAGTGTTTCTAAACCACACATTGGCTTCCACGAGTGTCAGGAACTTGGCAAAGCCAGCGTCTCTGTCACTTCTGACAGGCAAACCATGAAGATGGACTGACTATACAGTGATAAGAGAGTATAGACTTTGCCATCTGACTGCTCTGAGTTCAAATTCTGGTGCTGGCTTTTACTTGATATCAGGTGGATATTGTGGACCTCTCTCCAGTGACTCTCTCCTCTGGTATCTTTCGTGTGAAAATAATGCCAGCCTTACATATATCCTCTATGCTGTAAAACTAGTAACCACAAACTTAGCAACTTTTAAACAATCTGTGTGTATTTTTTTTACAGCATCAGTAGGTCAGAAACCTGGATGCAGTTTGCCTAGCTGTGTCTACTCTCATGATTTCTAACAAGCCGGCATGCATTTATATTCTAACTGGACCAGCTTCTTTCTGTCCCTTGGTGTTTCCCTCCTCCCCTCAGCTCACATGATTGCTGGCAGAATTGCAAGACAGACCTCCATGGCTGTTACTGAGGGTCTGCTTTAATCCGTCATCTCCCAAGGCCTCCAGATAGGCTGGCCATGTGGTTCTCTGTGCTTCTTCTCTGAACACAGCAGCAGACATCTTCAAAGCCATCAGTAGCAGCTCTCTGACCTCAGACCCTCTTTAAAAAGAATCATTCACTAATCTTTCTTCCCATTAACATAAAGTCAACTGATTAAATGTTTTAATTACATCTGCAAAGTTCCTTGATCTTTGCTAGATTCTACAGCTTATAATCAAATAACCAGTTTGGCTCAAATCCATGGAGACAGGATTGGCATGAGGCAGAGTCATTAAATGGATGGTGGAAATATGTCTACTACAAGGCTGTCCTCTTTAGGACCAGGTGAAGTCACAAATGCATTACATAGCATTTAGACAGACTGCATTTCACCAAAACTTACATTCTCAGTGTTTTATGCTAACTAGGTTTCAGAACATCAGCATTTTTGGCCACACTGTAATTTTTGGCAGAATACAGAAACAGAGGCTCAGTTTCTTAGTGAAGGAACTGCCATTTTCTGTCTTGTCAAAGATCTTAAAGAAGCTCCTAGTTGAAAACTGTTCCCACCTGTGGGAGCCATATTGGATTTGGGCCTGGTTGCTTTGTCACTGTGTGGCCTTAGTCTTAGATTGTAGGATCAAAAGCCCCTCCCTGTAATTTATGGCACAAGAAGTTTACATTCACAGAATGTTGTCAGCCTGAACAAGACCCTTCTGGGTCTCCAGCAAGGTTTGACCCCTGCTGAGCCCTGCCCTTGCATGTGGAAGCCTTTTGTCCCCAACTGGGAACAGTCTGGCCAGGTACTTCTCACCTGAGTCAGAATTAGGCTGGCCTTCCTGGTTATTTCCCTAATTTATTCAGGCCACATAGTCGGTCCTTTGTTACCGAAGTCTCAGCCAGGGTTCCCCACTGTGCTTGACAGATACCTGCTAAGTGGTGTTCTTTGGATATATAGTTTGGTCAATAAAGAAACCAGAGGCTCTCTTCCTCTTCTGGCTTGACACGAATAACCTGTGTGTGTGTGTGTTTCTTTCATCCCACAGGCTTTCGCCTGATTCTCGGTACCATGTCAGTGCAGGCACCGACACCCACCCAATATGCCCTTCTTCTGGGTGGAGAAATGGTTCAGTCATTAAGAGCATTTGTTAGCCTTGCAAAGGACATACATTTGTTTTCTAGCCCCCACGTGGTGGCTCACAACCATTGGTAATCCCAGTTCCTTATAGATTCAATGCCTTCTCTGACCTCTGTGGGCATGGCTCGCATGTGGTACACTTACATATTTACAGGCAAAAAAAAACAAACAAAAAAAAAACAAACAAAAAAAAAGACTTCCCTTAGCTTTATATATGCTGAAAGAGATAATATTTTTGAGGAATATGTATCAAGCAGAAACCTTGGTATAGGTATAATTTCGCTGCTTTTCAGGCTCAATCAATGAGAAGACTTGATTGCCCATTGAAAGTTTTTATGAATAAATACACCAGATCAAGGAGTTGGATCTCTGTGTCTCTCATATTCTCAGACTTATCAACTAAGGCTATCATCAAAAATATAGGTAAAATGGCAGGAGATAGAGTGAAACATCATTAAGTAGCCAATGGGTCTGATGCATATTAAAGGTCTGACCTCAGGATCTCCACAGTTAAGCACCAACAGGTTCTAACCAGCTAGGTAATGTAAATGTTTCAACTAAAAACAAACAAGCAAAAAGAAGAAAACCAACAACAATAAACACAGATTAACCCCCCTCCCCAAAAAATAATGGATACATGTTCAGGCCAGGGAGATGGCTTAGTGGACAAATTCCCTGGCTGGAGCAGTGTGAAGATCTAAGTTTAACTTCTGAAGAACCCACATAAAGCCAGGCCCGGGTGAGACAGGAAGTTGAGACCAGAGAATCTGATGAGCCTGGAGTACTCAAAAGTGAACTGTGTCTTAGGGTAGAAGGTGAGGGCTGAACCTGGGGTTCATCTCAGCTCTGTACAGGGTCCGTGGCTGAATGTAGACTTGACTATGTGGGCATTCAGACACATCGTTGTGTTCATCTGTAGAAGCAAAATGAAGCCTATCCCAAATTTGGTTTTAATTTCCACGCTGATTGTATCATGTATCTATAGAGTGAGTCTGGATCTGTCAAAGCAAAGGAAGTCAGACCCAGAAGGATGCATGTGGTGCCATGCCATTTAAACGTGGGTCTTAAAATGGTGACTTTAGAATCAGAGAGCAGTTGCCAGAAGTCATAGAGCAGGCCGACATAATTAGAAGCTACTGGTCTAGAGGTACAAGGTTTGCTCATGTGAGCTGTGCATTCTAGAAAGTCAACGGACCAGAACTGCACTCTGTATACGTAAACTTTGTTAAGAGCTTAGCTATAGTGGTGGAGATTTAATTAGTGTGGTGTCGGTAACTACCTCAGAATATCTATGAATCTCAAGACATTGTACTGCATCCTCAATGTATGTTTTCTTCTTGGAGAACTCCTTAACACATGTTTAAAAAGAGGAAATGGCTTATGGTTCATAGGACACAAGACTTGGGTCATTGGCCAATCCCATTGGCCTGGGATTACCTGTGGTCCACGGTGTTGGGGTCAAAGTGTGTTTCTAAGAGACAGAGACTACCATGGTTTTCCTTTTAGCTACTGCTAAAGGTGAGAGGACAGAAGTTCTTATCAGTGTGCACAGATATGGGTAGTGGAAATCCTAGGAGGCAAAGCTCTTAGCTGCCATGAGATCTCAAAATAAGAAGCTGAGTGCTCATTGCACACACATCACAGGCAGTGGTTGCCATCGAGGACTGGTGTGGCAGGGGTACTCACTGGCGCTGTGTGATGTGACTTCTCCCATCTTCCATTTTTGGGGTCACTGTGGGATTTCAGACAACATTTGCTGTCTAATACACATCCCTGGCAGCTAGAAAGAGAAAACAGAAAACAAACAAAAAGCCTCTTAGCTATGACCTTTCTCGTCTGTCTCTTCACCATTTGAAAACCCTCCTGTAACTTTGGCTCAGATCTCATTTCATGGCCACAGATCACTGGAGTAAGTGGGAGCTACAATGCAAGATGGGAGTTGTAGTCTTGTTAAGCCCGATGCTGGCCCCAGTCACTTGGAATATGGTGAGGAAACTCATATGTTAGATATCAAACATTTCCTGAGAATGAAGTGTTTCTAGAAATACTGTTCATTTAGAAATCTATTGGAATTTTTCAAGTAAGCTTTTAAAGGAATTTTAGTTAATGATGAAGGTAGGTCATGTGTCAGTTCTCATGTGCCTCCAGGCCACTTAATGTCTCCTTTATGGTCACCCCACAAGATCCTGATACTTTTGCTAAAATTAGTAGACTGTAACCTGGAATTCTAGCCCAAATAACCATTTTTCATTCCTTGTTTCTTTACATCAGGGCATGTGCCACAGCAGCAGAAATGAAGATAGGCCACATGGCATCAAGAGTTCCCAGCTAGATGGCGTCCTTTCTCCTCCCTTGATTTATGAAGCTTTCTGTATTAGTTGGGAACTAAGTATTTTGTTTTACACATTTGTTTATAATCAGTACTAAGTCATTGTATTTTTTATATTTTTCCAGCCTTGGACATGGGAGACTCTCTCAACTGGCTCTGCTGACGCTTGACTAGCTTCTGTGTCTCTCCTTACTTGTTTTTAAGTGTACAGGCACCGTCGGATATTGACTTGCGTTTGTTGAACTTTCCTTGGCCTTAGACCCAGCCATTTCTCCATGGGAGACTTGATTCCTTTTGTTGCCCCATGGGACCAAAACCTAAGGTCCGAACACCAGGTGCACGTTGAGTTTTGTAAAGGCCAGCTGATTACTGACTGATGTGATGGAGATAAATGTATGGGCAGGATTATCAGCAGGGGCTTCCAGAATCATAACACAAAATGGGCTGTGGTGGCGACCAATGGGCCTATGTACCACCTCACCATTTTACTGGTGTAAGTAGGAGATATACTAAGTCATAAAATACCACACATTATGAATGGGAGAGTGACACCTGAAGAATATGTTGCGGTGTGATATAGGACCTGTGAGTGACAGGCGGGATTTTGAGATTTCCTTATTTTTATCTTTACATGTGCATGGGTTTTATGTGGATATATGCTTGTGCACCATGTACATGCAGTCCTCTCAGAGGTCATAAGAGGGCTTTGGATTCCGTGGGACTGAAGTGAGAAATGGCTGTATGCCATCATGGGAATGCAGGGAATCGAACTGAGGTCCTCTTCAAGAGCCCCCCAGTGCTCTTAACCTCTGAGCCACCTCTCCAGCCCCCTAAGCTGAGGCTTTTTTTAAAGTACACTTTCCAGATTGTGCCTTTAAAACACATGGCAGCACAGTGCCCTCTCAGGAGACTCTTATCCCGAGAAAGACTTACTTCCAAGCACTAAATACAAAGTCCCCTATCTCCTCAGCAAGCAAACAAAATGGCCAAGTCCCTCCTGTACGTCAGACATTGATCTGGGTCTTGGGGATCAGATGATGAGCACAGACGTTCCTAGAAATTATGTAGCTTATATCCCTGCAGAGAAGAAAATGACCAAGAGAAAAAGAAATAAGCCATTTCATAGGCTATTAAGTACTGTACATAAAGCGAGGTTTTCCAGGACACAATTGATGAAAGATAGCCTCACTGAGAGGCTGAGAGCTGTATTTTCAGTAGGACCTGGTGGGTACAAAAAGAGCCATGCAGACCTAGTGCAAGCACAGTGCAGGCAGTAGCTAGGCTGGAGTGGTCCTGACATGTTCTAGGAAATATAATAAACACCAGTGGGGCCGAGCTGTGGAGAGGTGGGTGTATGGAAGAAGATAAATCTAGGGGCGGGCAAAGGTTTAATAGTAAAAGGTTTTGTCGGGCTAGCAATGGTGGGTATTTATTATTTATCTCTCAGAGCAGTGCAAAGCCATTGGGACAGTTTGTCAGGGGAGTTACACAGTCTGATGGGAACTGTAAAATCTGTCTTTTCTTTCGCATTTTGTGGAAGCTATCCGCTTCTGAGTTCATCGAAGTTAGGAAACGATTGATTGCAGTCTCCCGCTCTTACTTTTACTACGTCAGATTCTGAAAGGAAAGGGGAGAAGGAAAATAAGTAGCATGATTCTCAAGTGCCTCCCACTGATTGGCAGACACACTCCAATCCTGAGGTGTTCCATGTGCAAATGAAGGCGATGCTCAGGAAGCTTTAGGGAGGCCAGCAGTGGTTGATAGGTCTGTGACAGAAGCAAGTGGAATTGTAGTGAGCCATATTGGATTTGGGCCTAGCCGCTTTGTGACTGCATAGCTCAAGGTGGCTACTTGACTCTGGGCTGCATGGCCACAGAGGTTTAACCTTGAAATGACTGCCATACAGACTTGAGATTGTTGAACTAAGAGCCTCTCCCAGGAAGACCCTGGGAGCAATGACAGGATGTTTCAGCCTGAGCAAAACACCAGATGTCCCTGAGCAGATTCCTAAGAAGGGTTCGACCTTTTCAAAGAACATGTCCCCGGAAGACTGTTGCCTCTTTGTTATAGGAGGATATCTTGCAGTGTAGTGATTCACCTTATATCCTTGGGCACTTCTCAAACTCCCCCACCCTAAGCTTCAGTTCCCGCTTCTATTCCTGCCTCAGAGCTTTAAATGCTGTACATTTCTCTCAATAAACGAGACCTTGACAACAGAATCTTGCTTGGTCTCCTTCTTCTCTTGCCCCCCATTTAGGCCCAAGGGTAGCGCCCCTTCGGGACCCTGAATAACTGGGTCCCCGCTGGCGGGGACATGGAATGAATGCTTGCCCCTGCAGGTGGGAGCTGTCCTAGGAAGATCCAGGCTCAGTGTACGTCACGATCAATGGATGCACTCTTGGGGACATTGGAGGTAGACAGGGCTTATTCACAAATGAGCTACGTGGCTGAGGAGGGAGCAATAGGACCTCTGGCTTGGGGTTGAACAACACGGGGGTTGTCGTATTAGGATGAACGTAGCATTTTGAAAAGTTTCAGGCTTAATTTTGGTTTCCTGGTTTTCTTTTGTAAATCAGTCTCTCTTTTAGTCTGTAAATTGGGGCCATGAGTAGACTTCCAAATGGGTTCATCAAGGACGTGGTTGGACAAAGACTTCTTAACATAGCAGGTACGTAGGAAAGATGGTGATACTGATTTGGGAGTCAGTCTTGGGACAGAGTGAGCCAAAAACCGAAGAGGAAAAAGACTTTTGAAAATCCTCATATTAGCCCAAATGCTTGAGTTACCCAAGATGCACAGGCCACATGAAACTCAAGAAGGATGACCAAAAATGCGGATGCTTCACTTCTTCTTTAAAAGGGTAACAAAAATATCCATAGGAGGGATAGAGAGGCAAAGTTTAGAGCAGAGACTGAAGGAATGGCCACTCAGAGCCTTCCACACATATGGTATATATATATATATATATATATATATATATATATATATATATATATATATATACCAAAACTAGATAAGAAGGATGAAGCTAAGAAGTGCAGGCTGACAGGAACTGGATGTAGATCTCTCCTGAGAGAAACAGCCAGAACTTGTCAAATACTGAGGCGAATGCCCTCAGCAAACCACTGAACTGAGAACGGGACCCCAGTTGAAGGAATCAGAGAAAGGACTGAAAGAGCTGAAGGGGCTTGCAACCCCATATGAACAACAATGCCAACCAACCAGAGCTTCCAGGGACTAAGCCACTACCCAAAGACTATACATGGACTGACCCTGGGCTCCAACTGCATAGGTAGCAATGAATATCCTAGTAAGATCACCAGTGGAAGGGGAAGCCCTGGGTCCTGCCAAGGTTGGAACCCCCAGTGCAGGGGATTGCTTGGGGGGGGCGGTAATGGGGGGTGGATGGGGAGGGGAACACCCATATTGAAGGGAAGGGTGAGGGATTAGGGGGCTGATGGACAGGAAACCAGGAAAGGGAATAACATTTGAAATGTAAATAAGAAATACCCAATTTAATAAAAATGGAGGAAAAAAATCCTCAAACTTAGTCCTGGGTAGGGGCCGGGGGTGGGGGAGGCAAGTCAGTTGTCAGAAGGAAGAGGAAAGTGATCTTTACAGAGAGGGAGAGTGGTGACAAGCCTGAGGAAGCTGAGTTTGCTGGGGAGAGGACGACAGCAGAGATTTACGAGGTTGAGACTATCTACAGCACTCTAGACTTGTCGCAGGGCTCATAGCCCATAGATTTATCATAGATGGACTGTTAGCTCTTTCGGAAATTGGTAGTGTTGGATCCTGACCTCGGCCATGTTGATTTTCCTTGGATTTCTCTTTCTTGGATGGCTCAGGTGCTTCCATTCAGAACGATGTGAGGTTTTCCTCACCACGGCACTGGAGTTGATGATCTACATGCTCTCATAAGGGTACACAGTCAACATGTCCTGCCATCGTCAACTTGGCTGGCCATCGTCAACTGGACCGGCCACTGTCGCCGTTCAGGCTCATCTCTGCCTGGGACAGTCTTCCCCATCTCTTTTTGCTGCAGTTATATTTACTCTTTTCACACTGTAGTCGTTGAAAAAAGAAGTACTATTCTTGGCTCATACTCACTTTATGAGGAGTCCGCACTTTCTCATGAACGGACCCTTCTGCATACAAGAGTTTCCTCTCCTTCTGTATGGCCAGGTTATTCTGACTTTTCTTCATTCGGTTACTCAGTCAATAATGTATGTTGCTATGGACTTATGGGTATATGTTTTTATATTTGGGGTTAGAACAAAGTCAGCCCAGGTTGCTGCTCTTTCTTTCCCTGGGTTCATCGACGTAAAACTACCTCAGTTCATTTTCTAAAAGATTTACTATGTATTTTTATCTATGTGTCTGTGTGTGTATATATGAACGCATATGTGCGGCACCGGCACAGGCATTTGCTATCTTGGAGCTGGAGTTACAGGAAGTTGTAAGGTACTTGATATGGATATCAGAGATGAGCTCTGGTCCTCTGAGAGAACAGCAAGTCCTCTTAACCTCAGTCTTTTCTCTAGCTCTTCCCCTCAGTTTCCTAAACAGTTTCACGTTATTTTCTTAGCTACATGAATAGGTGACATTGATTAACTCACTAGTTATGGCCAATTTGTTGTCCATGTTATACAAATAAAGTTTTGTGGACATTCTTACAAATCAAACAACAGAGATTCAAAGAAATGACTAAGATGAAACTTCTCTCATTCACATTGGCATGCAAATCTCCTAATGAACCAACGGGACTCCCCCAGCTTAAATGGTGCCATGATACCCACGCCAAGGAAGGCCTCCTAAACACACAGTGTGATCCCGGACCCACACGGTTCAAGATTATCCTCCCCGTAGCAGCTGGATGTGCAAGGCCTCAGTCTCAGAGCACAGGAACTGGAGACCATTGCTGCATGAGAGCATGCACGCATTTGCTCCGATGCCTCTTTAAGGGACCACGCAGTACGTTCGCTGGCATCTCAGGTAATGATGTTGTCTAAATAAATAGCACAGCGTGTTGTGCTGATTTAAACTCCTCCTTGACATCTTATCACATCTGTTACCGTTGGCTTTCTCTTATGATTCCCAGTATTACAACAACAAAACAAGGATCACTTAGTGGCCACCTGAGATTCTGCGTGAGTGAGCCGGAAAGTGTTTAAACGGCAGCGCCCTATATTAAATCTCAGCAAGAACGTCTCAATCTGTTTATAAGGCACCGCCTGCTGTGCGGGACTTCCACAGTCGAGCGGCCCTGTCTAGCTTAGTCATCAGTCAACTGGTGGAGAAAGTCTAAAAGAAGCATCAGGCAGGTTTCAGACTCATGATCATCTCTGAGTGAAGCTCACGGTTTCCTGGGACGATTTTATAATGTAGAACTGGGAATTATGGGGGTGAAGCTTGGTTCCATGGGTAAAGTGTTTGCCGTTTGATTTTGAGGATCTGAGTTCAAATCTCCAGGACCCATATAAACTCTGGGTACAGAAATCTGAACAAGCAACCCTGGTACCAGTTGAGACAGAGACAGATGTATCCCTGGTACTCACTGGCCAGCGATGGTAGGTGAACATTCAATGGGAAACCCTTTCTCCAGAAATAAGGTGGAAAGCAACTGACAAGATACCTATTATTGACTTTGACCCCTACCCACACCCACCTATGTACGTACATGTCCATGATCATAAGCATGTGCACATGCCAAGAGCACACATGTAATTGAGATTTATGCACAATATCACGAAACTCCAAATTTATTCATTATATGCACTTAGGTGAGATTTATCCTATCTGTGGGCAAAACACACGCATGCATGACATTGTATGTTATGTTGACATATTTACAAAGGTAACTCTATAATAAGTCCATGGCATATTATGTTTGATGTGGATTATTTGACACGTCTCCCTGTTTTCTCTGTGTAGAGAGATGTTTAGATAACATCTAACATAGGATCTGGCAATGGAGGCCATTTTATGTATGAGTACAGGTTAGAGCAAGCATACATGCTGAGCGTGTGTATTCCTCACATGTGCATGTGCGTGCATGTGCACACATGCATGCTGCGCTCACTGAAAAAGTTATTAGAGAGTTCGATTAAAAGTTATTAGTTCAATCACCGTCACATCTTGTAGTAAGCACTGTATGGAACATGGTTTGAAAGAGATTAGAAGACAGAGTCATTTGAATTAGTTCTAAAGAGAACTTGACTTTTCTTTTATACAGACTGTTTCATAGAAATACTTGAAGCCGTATATATTAGAGCTAAATCTTAGTGGAAGCCTGCAAATTCATAGGCCTTGACACTGTCAACCATTCTTTATTTTCCAGTATTTTAACAAAATCCCAAATACTCTACTAATGCCCTCTCATAACATCAGACAATTATTATTGTTGTTGTTATTTATTATTATTATTATTATTATTATTATTATTATTATTACTTAACAGGAGGCATCTCACTGCTCTACAGAATGAGGTTGGGTCCGACTGTAAACCTCAGCGTCCCCATCCCCCAACTATTGGTGGACAGCCTTGCCTCTTGCTTGAGGCCAGTGTGTGTGGTGATTTGAATTAGTGTCCTCACTGGCTCAGGTGACCTCTCAGCTTCCTGCTTTGCTGTCATGCCTTCCCAGTCATGGGGGTTTCCACCCCATGGACTCTGTGCTGAGACAAACCTTTCTCCCCAGGTTGTTGACGGCCAGAGTGCTCTAACACAGCAGTGGAGCACCTCCCGTCCTTGCGCTCTCGGGCAGGCCATCTAGTTTGCTTTCACCCTTGTTATGGGTCGTGGTTTTGTTTCCTGTGCTGGACTCGGAACCCAGGGCTCACGCAGGCCACACAAGTGCTCTACTGTGGTGCCTCAGCTTCAGCCCATCTGTCTTTTTCTTCTTCAACCTCTCTCTTGCTGTGTGTCCATAGCCTCTCTTCACTTTCCCTGGCTCCCAAGACCTGAAAGTAGGAGGCAGTGCTTTGTTTCAACTTCCTCCTCACAAACATCCAGGAGCAGGTTTTGCTTTCCCTGGTTCTTCTGAGAGTTGTCCCTTCTCCTTCACCACCATTTATTTCTTTCTGCCAGACCAGTTTTTACTCTCCTTTCTGGACACAGACTTCCCCTCCCATACATGTCCTGTTCATAAGCAATTCATTCTAGATTACATCCAAAACTCACGTTTCTCCTTGGAAAGCAAGTCTTACTTTTCTTCCATTCTGGAATGGTCCAGTGATGGCGAATTGTATGAGCCCCTTTCACGGGGCTCTGAGATGCTTGACTCATTAACCAAGTATTATTCTATATATTCCTGTGATTTTTAAAATGAGATTAATGCTTAAACAGTAGATTTTTTTCTTTCAATTTCTTTTATTTTTTTTATCATTACACAAATGTCTGGGTTTTACTCTGACATTTTCATACACGTACATCATGTCTCATTTTATATTTAACTTCCACCCACCCTGTCCCTTCTTCCTTTATAGTCTCCATCCTGTACCAAAGTAATTCCCTTTCTGCTTTTATGTCATGTGCACACACACACACACACACACACAGAGAGAGAGAGAGAGAGAGAGAGAGAGAGAGAGAGAGAGAGAGAGAGATCCCACACATGTCTGAACAAATGTCATTATGTTTTATAACATTGAATTATCGAATATATACTCGGTAAAGCAGATTATCTTTAATTTAGTGTAATGTTAATGAATTTAAGCCAACCAGCTGAGGGTCCAGACAGAAGAGATCTTTCCTTCTGTCATTCAGAGAGATTTTTCTAGATGACCACTCTTTTGGATCTGTTATGGGGTGGATTATTAAGTCCCTCTGGTCTCATATATGATAATAAGTGGTGTTAGGAGGGAAAGTCTTCAGGAATTCATGAGGATGACACTAGGTCATGAAGGCAGAGCCATCATAAGTGGATTTAAAACCCACTGGAGCTACCATAGATCCTACTGCCTCTAGTGACCAAATGATGGCACAGCAAGAATGCCATTCATGGGCCAGGAAGCAGGCAGGATGCTACCTTGGCTCTACCTAAGACAGATTTCAGTTCTCTTACTGGCTTTGCCCAGAATATACATACACATATACATTCTCTCTCTCTCCTTCCCCATGGCGTGTGTGTGTGTGTGTGTGTGTGTGTGTGTGTGTGTGTGTGTGTGTAAGACAGAAGTTGACCGGGTACAGGGTCTTCCACTGAGTCTTAAGCTTGTCCATTTGGCAGAGTAACTGCCAGTCAGTCCCAGGGATCGCTCCATCTATGCCTTCCTAGTTCTGGGATTACAGATGTCCACACTGCTGCGCCTGACATTTTACATGGTTATCGGGGTGCCAGAGACTCCATGCTTTTGTGGAAGGCAATTTCCCAGCTGAGCCACGCTTTGCTGGGATCCCTGCCCCATAGCTCACACTGCTGACCATGATTCCATGGTTGCATTCTCAGTGTCTGCTTCTCTCCCTTTCTTCTCCCCGTGTCTCTCTATCTCTGTGAGTCTCCCTCATAATTCTCTGAAGGACCAGGGTTAGTATTGCTGGTGTAACACAACTAATGTTCTGTGGCCTAACCCAACCACAGGCTATGGTCTGCATAGTGTTTCACTAAGCAGGCGCTGCTGGCTATGAGTTCTTAGATCGCAGAATTTAACCGCATCACAGCCTCAGATACATGTAAATTCCCACCAGGCTTTCTGAGGAAGAGGAGCCAGCTTTCCCCAGTATTAAAGTCACTGATGACCTATGCTCCTCGCTGCTCCTGGATCAGGCCAGAAAGGTTCCCGTCCAGTGTGTCACCTTGCTTATTCTAACGGCAGAGTTTATTCTAAGTAAATCTTTCTCTTCTATTAACTTTGTAGTCACAGAGTTCCCTTCTTGAAACACAGTCTAGTAACTTAACACATTAGGTCTCATTCATGTAAAAAGAACATTCTGGCTACAGACAGGCAGAGAACTCGCTCTTGTCCAAAATCCAATAGCGTGTTTGCAGTTCCCAGGCCACCAAAATCGGGGTGATCAATGAGAAGATCCGTTAGCATCTCTAGGGGGATAAAGTCACGGGCTGTAAGTGATTTGTTATAGCAATTACTTTTGCATTATATACTAATAAGGTTCCACGGAGCCAGCTGTGGAATGGGAGGAATAGCTAGATTCGGCTAATACATTTTAGGGAAAATGATTCTTTTCTGCTACAATTGTCAATAGCGCTTGAGAGGCAGGTTTATCCATCTTGGCAGTGTTGAGCTCCGAGGGGGGATAATTCTCTGTTATGGAGGAGGAAGGGAAGAAGGAAGGGAGGAAAGGAGAGAGGAGGGGGGATGGTAATGGAGGGATGGAAAGGAAGGGGGATGGAAAGTAAGGAAAGGAGGGAGGGAGGGAGGGAGGGAGGGAGGGAGGGAGGGAGGGAGGGAGAGAAATTCAGGGAAAAGTTTTTCAACGTTTATTGGCAGCCATGCATGCAAGCTCATTAGTTCAACACTGCATTGAACACAGTTTTGTTTTCTTTTTCTTTCAAAATTGGATAATGAAAATGAACGTGTACTCTCTAAAGTGGTCACCATTCCTTTGCACTCCTGTGGGAAATAATTTCAGAAACACTTTTTTTTTTCTTTTTCCACACACATGTTTGGAGGAGCCAAGCAACAGCCCCGTAAAAAGAAAAGGGGATTGTGATTTAGAAAACTGCTCCGAGTCCATTTCCCTGCAGAGAACTGTGAGAATTCCTGACTAAATTCTGATTATTCATGAAAAGACCTCTAAATAACTTCAGGTAAAGCCCTTAGCAGTTTCCACAGGCACGTGTGGCTGTTTTCTCTTTTCCCTAAGTTGAAGGGACATTTTCATCTCCTACATAAATACATCCATTTTGTTCCTCATTTGCCTCTTGTCAGAACTATGCCATATCTTCCCTTTATATTTTAAATCTATGGGTTTTCCTTTGGAGTTTTTTTTTTCTTAAGAACTAAAGGCAAAAATCAGATCCACATTTTGCCTCAATATGGAAGAGTGCTGTACTGGGTCTCAGCTCTGTGCATCCCTGAGTTCAGAGTGCTGTAGTGTCTGTCTCAGTTCTGAGGATCCCTGAACCCTTTAATGGTGAGAGGGATCACAAAGAAGACAAAGATGAGAGGTGAAGAGCAAAGGTCTGGGATGAGGACATTTATTTTTATTTTTATTTTTTTTAGTCTTTATTAACCTGAGTATTTCTTATTTACATTTCGATTGTTATTCCGGGCCAACATCCCCCCTAACCCCTTCCCCTCCCCTTCTATCTGGGCTTCTCCTCCCTATTCTCCCCCCATTACCACCCTCCCCCCAACAGTCTAGTTCACTGGGGGTTCAGTCTTAGCAGGACCCAGGGCTTCCCCTTTCACTGGTGCTCTTACTAGGCTATTCATTGCTACCTATGAGGTCAGAGTCCAGGGTCAGTCCATGTATAGTCTTTAGGTAGTGGCTTAGTCCCTGGAAGCTCTGGTTGCTTGGCATTGTTGTACATATGGGGTCTCGAGCCCCTTCAAGCTCTTCCAGTTCTTTCTCTGATTCCTTCAACGGGGGTTCTATTCTCAGTTCAGTGGTTTGCTGCTGGCATTCGCCTATGTATTTGCTGTATTCTGGCTGTGTCTCTCAGGAGAGATCTACATCTGGTTCCTGTCGGCCTGCACGTCTTTGCTTCATCCATCTTGTCTAATTGGGTGGCTGTATATGTATGGGCCACATGTGGGGCAGGCTCTGAATGGGTGTTCCTTCTGTCTCTGTTTTAATCTTTGCCTCTCTATTCCCTGCCAAGGGTATTCTTGTTCCCCTTTTAAAGAAGGAGTGAAGCATTCACATTTTGATCATCCGTCTTGAGTTTCATGTGTTCTAGGCATCTAGGGTAATTCAAGCATTTGGGCTAATAGCCACTTATCAATGAGTGCATACCATGTGTGTTTTTCTGTGATTGGGTTACCTCACTCAGGATGATATTTTCCAGATCCATCCATTTGCCTACGAATTTCATCATTAAAGATGGCAGCTCACCCTGTTCATCACGATGGACACTGTGCTCGTTTGGTTGTGGAATCACTGTTTCCTCTAGATTGCAATAGTCCTTCCTCTCCTTGGGGAATTACAAAAGGTTCCCGAGGCTCATGAAAGTCAAAAGAAATGACAGGACTTGGACAGAGGCTCGAGAGGCTCAGAAGACAAAGGAGCAAGCAATTCTGAGGTTCCGCCTTATGCCCATCAGAAGGGCTAAGATAAAAACTCAAGGGAAGGCACGTGCTGGCAAGGATGTGGAACGAGGGGTACGCTGCGTCCGCCATTTCCGGTGGGATTGCAAACTTGTACAGCCATGTTGGAAATCAATTTGATGGTTTCCCCGAAAATTGTGACTAGTTCTACCTCAACACCCAGTTGTACCACTGCTAGACATATTCCCCAAAGATGCTCAAACACAGCACAAGGGCACTTGCTCAACTGTTTACAGCAGCTGCAGTCATAATATCCAGAGACTGGAAACAACCCAGATGTCCATCAACTGAAGAATGGGTAAAGAAATCATGGTACATTTGCACAAAGGAATATTACTCAGCTACTAAAAACAAAAACATCATGAAATTTGCAGGCAGATGGATGGAACCACGAAATATCCTGAACGAGGTAACCCAGACCCAGAAAGACACACATACTATGTACTCACTTTTAAGTAGACATTAGCCGTAGAGTACAGGATAACCACACTACAGTCCACAGACCCCAAAAATGTAAGTATTAAGTAGGGCCCAAGGGAGGATGCTTGAATCTCACTGAGTAGGGGAAATAAAATATACATCTGGGGTGGCTGGAGGAAGGGGTTGGGTGGGAGAGTAATGGGGGGGGGGATCAGGGGAGAATTTGGTGTGGAGAGGATGGCTGGGGGCAGGAGAACTGGGAGAGAGAATTGGAATCAGTGGAGGGAGGGTATCTCTGGGGGAAGCTGGAGATCTGGGACAGTAGAAGCTCCTGGGAGTCTACAGGAGTGACTTTGGCTGGGGCTTCTGGCAATGGGGGATATGGAGTGTGGAACAATACCTCCCGTGACTAGGCAGTTTAGTCAAAGAAGGGATGGGGACACCACATCCAGCCACAGTACCTTTGACCCATAATTTTTTCCTGCCTGTAAGAGTTTGTGAAGGGGTAAAGATGGAGGAGAAAATGAGAGAATGGCCAACCAATAATTGGCCTCATTTGAGTCCCATGCAATGGGAGGGAACCTGCCTATGATACTATTAATAATATTCTGCCATGCTTACAGACAGGAGGCTAGCATAACAGTCATCTGGGTGGCTTCACCTAGCAGCTGATGGGGACTGATACAGAGACCCACAGTCAAGCATTGGGCAAAACTCAGGAGTCTTGGGAAGCGGGGTGGGATTGAAGAAGCTGGAGAGGTTCAGGACACCATAGGAATACATACAGAACCAACTGACCTGGGCACATGGGGACTCACAGAGACCAAACCACCAACCGGAAAGCATGCATAGAACATACCTCATTCCCCTACACACATGTAATAGATGTACAACTTGGTCTTCATGTGAGACCTCTAACAGCAGGAGCTGGGCTGTCTCTGATTCTGTTGCCTGCCTTTGGATACCTTTCCCTTACCTGAAATGTCTTGTCTAGCCTCAATGGGAAAAGATGAATCCAGTCCTATATGCCCAGGCGGGTTGATGTCCACAGAAGGTCTCTGCATCTCTTGGGGGAAAAGGAAGGGCATATAGGGGGAGAGGAGGGGAGAGTTGAGGGACTGGGATGATCATCAATGCCACTTTGGCTTTATCTTCAGGATATGCTAATACTTACCAGAAGCAATGGATGATAGCTTAGCAAGTTGACTGCAGAAGTCATTTTAATTTTCTTCCTCATTGAGGCAGGTCCCAGTACTAAAATGTTTATGACCACACAGTTGGGGACCACATAATTCAGTATCTCTTTCAACCGAACGTAACCATAGAACTGTTAGTCAATACCATGTGAACAAGGGAGTGCCTGCAACTGCATGGCTTGTCCATCTGGAAACTTTGAACACAATAGATACAAAAGAACGTCTGTTGGGAAAAAGAAAGAAAGACAAAAGGTTAATAGTAAGAAGGAGAGAGAGGGAGGAGGAAAAGGAGGAGAGGAGGAAGAAGAGGAGGAGGAGGAGGAGAAGGAGAAGAGGGAGAAGAAGAAGAGGAAGAAGAAGAGGAAGAAGGAGGAAGAAGGAGGAAGGCGGAGGAGGAGGAGGAGGAGGAGGAAGAAGAAGAAGAAGGAGGAGGAGGAGGAGGAGGAGGAGGAGGAGGAGAAGGAGAAGGAGAAGGAGAAGGAGAAGGAGAAGGAGAAGGAGAAGGAGAGGAGAAGGGGAAGGGGAAGGGGAAGGGGAAGGGGAAGGGGAAGAGGAAGAAGAAAAGAAGAAGAAGAAGAAGAAGAAGAAGAAGAAGAAGAAGAAGAAGAAGAAGAAGAAGAAGAAGAAGAAGAAGAAGAAGAAGAAGAAGAAGAAGAAGAAGAATGGGATTTTCTCAGGGAGGGAGACTTCAGTGAGGCAGGTTTCATGCCAGTGGGCTTTTGGGAGACATAGCTTCCTGCTGTGTATTTTCTCAGAGCAAATCTCTCACATAGGTTCCTCTAGGTAACACTAATAAGCTCATTGCTTCACTGAACTGGGTGTTGGTGAAATCATTCCTTCAGTCTTTGGTTCCCTCGCCGTCTGGGGTGAACAGTTATCGATCATGCTGTCCCTAGGAAACATCCTACACAGTGGTGGGGTGTGACTGTCATTCAAGTATACATCTTTAGGCTATGAAATTCTGGAAGCGAATTCTTTTATTCTTGTATAGTGTTTGTCTAAAGTAGTGACCTCCAATACATTTTTATATCTTTATGCGACGGACGTTGACAATACTTCCCCTGCCCTCTGCCACACTCTTTCGTCTGTCCCTCCTCCTGCTGATATTCCCCCTGAAAGTCTTTTTTTCCTTGTCATGTATATATTTTTTAAATGTAGGTTCCTCACATGAGAGAAAATGTATGGCATTGTCTTTCTGAGTTTGGTTTAAATTGCTTAATGTCTTGATGACCAATCAAATCCTTGTTTTTCTTTTGGAAAACAACATCCCTTCGTATTCTCTGTGGCTGAACTCCATTGATTCATTCATCCACAGGGCACTATAAGCTAACATCATAGTTTGGTACTGTGTACAGTTTCACATGAGTGCGGATGTCTCTAGGGTGTGGGGGTTTCTTTGGGGAGGGGGTGGCATATACCCAGGAGTCATATGATATCTTCTGGTCTTCCTTTCCATTTCTTTGCAGGAGAGTGACCTTGAGGAGGCTAAGTTTAATTGAGATTTGAATACAGCTAGGTCTAGCTTGGCCATTTCTCTTGGATTCCTTATTTCTAAGTGTTCCTGTAGCTGAAATTTATTACTGCTTTTAATCTATGGGTTGAAATTGTCTTCAGCATTGGGGTTTAGTTAATGCTAATGCGACATGTTGCAGAAGAAAACACCATTGCTCATGTACCTGGTGACTTCTAAAATACAGATATTTCCACAATGTGTATTTACAGCAGTGAAATAGCTATTTTAAATGTCTAGAGTTTTGCATTTTCCCTTCTCATTTTGATTAACCCAAAAAGAAAGTTCAGATATTCTTCGGCGTCATATTGAAACGGCGGTTCTGGTACTCTCCTTCGTAAGCATTATGTAATAATGGATAATCATGGACCAATATTTTGTACATCACAGTTTTCTCTGATGCCCTTCTGTGTTCTTCCCACCATTGAAACACTGGGTCTTTTTTAATGATCATTATTTGTCGTTCTTTTCTTTCTGTGTGGAGCTATCTTGTCTTGTCTCCTTCACAGTGGTGAATTTATCTCCTATTTTTATTGTTATCCCAATGTTATTTTTTCTTATCCTTTGTCCCTGAAATGAATAATTCTTCCCTGAAGCTCCCATGAAAGTGGGCTTGGATGTTTGTTTTCCACACTGACCTTCATAAAATTCTCACTTCTTGAAATTAAATTTCTCTTTTCTACCCTTTTTACTCTCGGGTAATATTTCCTCACTTTGCTTCTCCTGCTCCCCAAAAGAGTGACTTTTGTATATCCCCCACCTCATGCTCTTGCTAAAACTAAGGCAGTTGACCTAGTGTTGGAAGACACAGCCCTGCCTCTTTTCCTGTGTCTTATCATGTGACTTACACAAGGAGTTAATTGCCTAGAATGTTATTGGTTAAGCTATTTCTTCTTCTATGACTATCTGAAGTACTTATAATTTAATTAACATACTTTAATTGAGAATATCTCCTTTGCTGTGGTTCCCAGACTTGTCATTGCTAACTAGTTTGTGGCAATTGGAATCATTTCTTTGCTCTGTAGTTGGCCTCTATATCTAGATAAATACCACCCCCCAAGAATTCATTCTAGAATGAATCTGTCCCCACGAAAGGCACACACAGTGGTGAGGTATAATTCTGAGTAAGTGCATGTTTGGGGTTTATAAAGGCTGTCTAAAGAGGAACTAAGCTAACTTTTAATGACTTCCTGGAAAACTGCAAATGCATTTCCATTTTTTTTTCTGCTTGTATGACAATTACAGGTCATGAAAACTCTTCTACATTGTTCAGGACATGGGGGCATACTGTACATAATTGTAAAGATCTGAGCTAATTCTTCTGAGATTAATAAGTTAGTGACCGTCCTGGGTGCATTTTCTAATACTGTGATAAGGCACCCTGGCAAAAGCAACATAAGGAAATGTTTATTTTGGCTTACACTTGGAAGTATAGTATACCATGACAAAGAAGTCACAGAAGCAGAAGCCTCAAGCATCTTGTCACATGGGATCCACAGCCAGGAAGAACAGAGCAGTTGTTTCTCTGCCTTAGCTCAATCCTACTTTTTTTTATTTAGCCCAGCATTACAGCCTAGGGAATGGTGCCACCAATGGTGGACAGATTTTACCACCTCTTACAGGACATCAGCAGCAGGAGAACGAAAGTCCCTTTTCATGTGGAAATGCAAGCTGAGTTCCAGAGTTAATAACAGACTTCAGAAGCCAGAGGTGACTGAGTGCTAATGGGAAGTTCATAGCCTACCCCAAGGACCTAGTCTTTGACACTAATGCAGTTTTCAGTTCTCAGTTGGATCTCTCATTACTGTGAAGGGTTTTCTGTGTGTTGTTGGGTATTGAGTGGCACAGAGGGCCACTCCTGTAAATCCTAGTTGTATTCTTGACCCTAAAGGATGGTAACTAAAGTGTGCAGACATTGGTAGATGTTCCTTCCAACCAAGATGACCTCAACCCTGATGGTTAAGCATGTGGCTTGAAAGGGTAGGAGAGAAAAGGGGTAGAAAGCTGGAGACAGAGAGTGGATGATACCATTGCCCTAAAATAATTCCATCCTGGATGTGGCCGTGCGTGCCTACAATGGCAGCACTCAGAAGGCTGAAGCAGAAAGATGATGAATGCCAGGCCCTCCAGTGGCTGGTTTCTGTGTCTGCTGTCTTCACATCCATCAAACAATTCAACCCCCAGGCTGTCACGAGCCCTCCTGTGTGAGCAACACCAGATAGCACAGCTCGTGACTCTGGAAAGCAGCGTTGCTCAGATGTGTAGAGTTGGGGGTTGTACTCAGTTCATATGCTCCCACTTTCCAGTATGTGATCGCATGCAAGTCACCTGGGAGCATCTTGGAACAACTGTTCCCCTCAGCACAAGATGGAGACACTACTAGCAGTACCGTTTACAAAGGTTGGTATCGTTAAACTGATAGATTAGACTGACTGGACGCAGGCTTCTGGGCATGCCTAGGAGCGATCATCCAGATTAGGGCCTCTGAAGTAAGGGGGCTTCCTCGACTATGCATGGCACCGTTCCAAGGGTTGGTGTTCTGGAGTGAGTAAAAGAGACAGGTGAGCTGCCTCTGTTCTGTGTAATACAGAAACAGGACGAATAACTAATGTGGCATCTGAGTTTTGATGTGATAGAATGACTCTTAACTAGTCCCGAGGGTTCCATGTTCCTGAGGGCTTGTTTGGCTTGCTGTTGTTGAATAGTGTGAAAGCCTTAAGAGTTGGCATCTAACTGGGAATCCTTAGGTCACAGATCAATCTTGAGGGTATATGTGACCTTGACCTATCCTCCCTTCCTCTTCTCCCTTCCTCCCCACGGGCAGTGTTGATCAACCCTATGCTGCAGCCCTCAAGTTCTTCCCCGGGACTCAAGCAATCGGAGTCAGTTCATTACGGACTTTATATTAGCTTTCTTCTTCTTCTTCTTCTTCTTCTTCTTCTTCTTCTTCTTCTTCTTCTTCTTCTTCTTCTTCTTCATTTCAGTAACAAAATGCCCAACAGAAATAGTTTAAAGAAGAAAGATTGATTTGGCACTCGGTAGCAGAAGGCTCCGTTTATCATCGTCTGGCTTCAAGTATTTGGCTGTGGTGCCAGGTCTGTAAAGGAAACTGAGAAAATGCTTCAGGAGTTGGCGGGCATGAGGCAGGGGAGAGAGGGATAGACACAAAAGTCAGGACAAGGTATAGCTTCCGATGATGTATCCCATGACCTACCATCTACATGGAGGCCCTGTTCCTAACCCAATTCCATTTCCAGACAATTCATAATTTCCCAATATTATGAGTCCATCAAAGGGTCAATCAGTTCCTTAGATGAGAGAACTCATGAGATCTGTCATGCCCAGAAGATGTGCTTTAGTGATCCCCCAGGCAGTTTCACCAAGAGCTGACAAAAGTAGTCATCCCACAGCGGTAAAGATGCTCGCTTCCAAGCCTTACAACCTGAGTTCAAGTCCCCAAACCTGAATGTCAGTAGGAAAAAACCCAAAAATCATTATCTGACCTCCATGTGCATACAAGGGCACACATGTGCGTATATACACCATATATGCAAATAGAATAAATAAATGTTCATTTCGTAACTTGGAAAAATGTTTAATAGAACAAATAATCACCTCAGACCAGCAGTTCTCACGCTGTGGGTCTCATAGCAGATATCCTACATATCAGATGTTTATATTATGGTTCATAAGAATATCAAACTGACAGTTAGGAAGTAGCAGTGAAATTTTGTGCTGGGGGCATTACCACAACATGAGGAAAGGTCTCAGGATTAGGAAGGTTGAGAACCGTGCTGTACACAGACATGTTAGAAACTTCAAGTCAAAGGACACCTTCCTTTTTGGAACTGAAAATTATCTAACGTGATTGCCAAGACCAAAGGATTAGCACACATCACTGTACATTTACCCCGAACTTCTTTTGTGCCTGGAAAAGCAAACACCATGAGTGGCAGACCCTTGGATTGACACTGTCAAGCATCCTGTGACAGAAACAGAAGAGCACAACCTATAGTGTAGCTAGGAGTGGCAGTATACGGCAGCAGTTGGGAGGTGGAGGCAAGAGGAGTGTATATTTGAGGCCAGCCTGCTGGGCTTCCTGGAAAGACAGGTCTGACAAAATGTGTGATATGAAGTGATGGTGCCTTAGGAATGAGTGGTTTTGAGGACACACTGGTGACACCGTGAAGTCATTCCACACAGTTGTATTTGGAAACTTCTGGGACTGCTGTATAAATTTTTTCATAGTCAAAAACCAAAGTTGGGACTGGGGCTGGGGATGTAGCTCAGTTGGTCGAATTCTTGCCTGGTCTGCACAAAGCCTTGACTTTGGAATCCAGAGCTCCACACACTGGGTGGGGTTGTACTCACGCTTCCAGTACTCTGGAGAGCGGAGGCAGAATTCAAAATTCATCCTTAGCAATGTAATGAGCTCAAGGCTAGTCTTGGCTCCGTGACACCCTGTCTCACAAAAGCCAAGGCACAAATACATAAAATGATGGAGACCCAGTTGTGATTTCCTAGGGAGTCCAAGGGAGCTACTGTCTACTCAGTGGTAGACAGTACCTACATTTCAATGTCTCAAGCATGTCCTTTCTGTCTATAGCTGGCCTGGACCCTGTATTCCCATATCACTCAGGGACAAGTGTGCAACACAGGAAAGAACAGGCAGACTCAGAGGGCAACATGAGTCTTAGTGTCTTCAGTAGATACTGAGACTGATTTATTCTCTTGGAGGGACAAGTCACCTATTGAAATCTGGGTCTATATTTCTGGACATCAGGTGGGAAGTCTCAGACAGTGAGAATAGCTCAGAACTCATCTAGTGTACCTTAGAGAGGAGCTGAAGACAGGAAGTGCTGGTGGGCCCAGCGGAGATCCAGCCTGTATCACGCAACGTTGAGGGGTATCTTTGTGCTGCTGGATAGAATGTGCAGTCTCACCAGATAGAGCACCACTGTCGGCACACTCTGGCTTGACGGCATCAGGTCCCACAAGGTGTGTGGACCATCAGTACTTTAAAGCGGAGACAGCAGGCCCACACAGGGGGATCTGGCTTCTTAAATGTTTGGTGTTAAGGATAATGCAGAGGCAGAGAAAATCTGAGATGCAGGTGGAGAGCCTGTGATCCACACTAGCTGTACCCCCACCCCCACCCCATTTCTTAGACCCTATGAGTAGTGCATGGATGAGGACCTGTCACACTGTGTCAAAAGAAATGTCACCCTCACCTCAGAGTGGAAGGTTTTAGAGCTAAGGAAAGCACATGGGACACAATATACATATCAGGGCTGGCATTAAATCAAAGCTATTAAAGGAAGTCTAGCAGAATGGGCTGGTCTGAACGCTGTCAGTCTCTCTGGGTTCCCTGCCAGGCATGGAAAACCTATCAGTTGTGGTGAAGAATTCATCTGTTGATCTTAGAGCATCTGCCAAGCTGTCCCTGGTACATGACAGCTGGGAGAAATTTCCTTTTCAAATGCAGATGCTCAACTGATTGGCTAGGGGTTGTCGGGGATAGGGTAAGAGATGAAGATGTGCTGATGGGTGACAGGAGAGGCGAAGCAGCTGGGGTGAATCTGATGAAGAAAATCAAGAGAACTCTAAGTGTCTCCTAAAGCCGTCCCTGCAAGTTTCAGATAAGCCACTTGTCACAAGTCATTTCTTACTGGACCCCTATTGGCTATGACAGCTTTACACTGGACAGAAAACCAAGCACCCAAACTGGATTTTCACCTTTATGGTTTTGAAACAAAGTGTTGGCTGGCTTAGCTCAGATAAAGCTAGAGACACTCCCCCACCCCCTACTCCCCAACGTTAAATCTCGAGTGCTTTCCTCTTACTGGCATTACCCTTGAGTACTTTTTTGTCACTGTGCCCTTTAAAGCCAGCTCTGTGGAGAAGCCTAAGCAAGTGGAGCCGGAGGGCAGATGTGGCGGGTCAGGAGGCAGCCGACTTGCAATTATATGATTATTCCTCTATAGAGCTGTGCAGTGGTGACAGACACCTTTAATTCCAGCATTGAGGAAAAGGCAGGTGGAAACAAAAAACAAAGAAACAAAGCCATGCAGGCAGAGGATATCCTCATCCTCCCTGCTAAGTAAATCCCACCATTCAACTTTATATGAAAATGGAAAGTATTTCTAAATTTTTAACAGACAACACTACCAAACTACATTATCTCTTTATTTTTTGAAATAGCACTTTTTTATTATTATTTTTTCCCTTTCAGACAAAAACCTGGGTCCAGAGAGATGGCCCAGTGGTTCAGAGTATGCATGTAGTGCTCTTGCAGAGGACTGGAGTTGTTTCCAGAACCCAAGTCAGCCAGCTCACAACTGTCTATAGCCTCAGCTGCAGGGGGATCTAATGCCCTCTTCTGGCCTCTATGGAAATTGCACTCATGTGCACACACCCACACACAGATATACAGGTATATATGTAACTGAAACAAAAATAACTTTAAAAGAGCTATATTGCCTTTATGCTTTGGAATTATCTGTCTAGTGTATGTCTGTGTAGCTATCTAGCTTTAGAGAGAGAAGTCAATTTACAAACCAGGTACATAGTGTGTGCTACATTATATTAGTGTTTGGGCAACATAGCTGCTTTATATTTAATTTACATGTTTGTGATTTTATTTTCTTCATCATTTTAAATGATTATCTTCTCTGGACTGGTACGCAATTGGCCTGTTTTGTTAGACCTTAAATACTAATGCAATAGAAATGTCTGTGTGTCTTTTGCTACCACCATTGTGTTCCTTGATGAGAAATTCCTGATCTGGAACAGTTGGATCTGAGGGAACTTGGAAGTTACTAATACTGTCTCAATTACATTTCTGTCGCTGTGATAAGATATCCTGACAAGAAGCCACTTAGGAAAGGAAGGATGTTTTAGCCCAGAGTGCTGTGCTACAGTTCATCATTGAGGGAAAGTCTAGATGCGCTTCAAACAGCTAACAATATCCTGTGCATAGTTAAGAGCAGAGAGAAAATAATGCATGCTTGCTTGCTTGCTTGATTTTGCTCACCTACCTAGGGAATGGTGCCACCCACAGTGAGCAGTCTCCTCCCATATCAATTGATCAAGGTAATTCCCCATGGACTTCCTTCAGTCTAACCCAGTGTAAAATTGTTCCTCATTGAGACTACTCCTGGGTGATTCTAGGTTGTGTCATGTTTACAAATTTAACCATCACAAACTTCTAACGGCAAATGAGCCTGTGGAGAGACTGCCCTGTCTTAGATATCCATCAGTAGTTCATGAAGCTACCTGTTTTATTTGAGATTCTGAAATTTCCTCCTCACAACAAAGGACAAACAATCAAAGCAAACAAAAGAAATATGTTAAGCAACACACACACACACACACACACACACACACACACACACACACACCAACAGTTTATTACTTATTTCCTGTGGTGTCTAATGACATTGCAGTTTGAAATTATCCAGGAAAGGATGAAATATTGACGCGGTGACAAAGCAAAATAAAAACATACAACGTGAACCCAAAGGTTTCATTAGAGGAGAAAAGAAGGTATTAGAAGAAAAGGAATATCTCTGGGTCAGGTCTTTCTTTCAGATTCTTTCCCAAGGCCATGATTGAGGAATTGGGAAGGATATGGTTTTGTCCTTGGGATCTGGAGAAGCATTAATTCCAATTCCAGTCACATTGTTGGATGGACTCAGCTGAAGCATTTGTAACACTGAGGGCTTCGTTCCAGTTCCTCACTGGCTTAGCCAGGAGCTGTTCTAGGAATCTGGAGGCTGCCCGAGTTGCTTGCCTCACAGCTCGCTATTTCTCTTTGCAAAGTCAAAGCCAGGCAGCTTCTCAACATCTGGCGTTCTCTTCTGCCTCATCTCCTGTTTGCTCTTCAACTCTGTGTGGCCGTCCGCTCGCTCCACCCTGTAAGGCTCATGTGATTATGCTGGACCCATGATGATGACTGGGACTGTTCTCACGAAATCCAGGAGTGGGAGGCCGGCTCTCATCTGGGCAATGCATATGGAGTACTGCTGTGTGTCTCCTGAGCAGTTTCGTAAAGGACACGGGCCCTAAGTGTCGCAGGCTACTTGGTAATTTCCAAAATATCAAATCTGGGCCATTGAGATGGCTCTGTGGGTAAAAGCACTTTACTATACAGATCCGATGGTTCCAGCTCAAGGCCCAGAAGCCACACAAAGGAACAGATGTGACGGCACACACTTTCAGTCCCAGCATTGCTGCAGTGAGGTGGGAGACGAGACAATAGAATCTTCTGGAAGCTCCCAGGCCAATTAGCTTGAGTCATGTAGAATGGGAGAAACTGTAGGAGAGACCCTGTGGCAATAGAGTGGGAGGAGAAAATAGACACCAAATGCTGTTCTTTGATCTCCACAGATGTGCCGAGGAGTGAGAATAATCTCTCTCCTCCCTCCTTCCCCCTCCTCCTCTCCTCCCTCCCTCTGTCTCACTGCCTCACACCTATAACTAATAAATGATATTGCTAAGTTAAAGCCCCGCTGTCTCTAAGTTTGGTGGGGGATGAGGTGCCCCGAGTCTTAAGAACATTTCTTTTTCTGCAAAGGGTGTGGAAAAACAAAATTAGGAAACAGTTTTATTCTGACCACTAAAAAATATAAGTATCGAGCTCCTGCTGTGTGTCAAACTCTGTTCCAGGGCCTAGAGAAATTTAAGAAAAGCTCCTATCATAAACGTTATATTAACGTGGGGAGAAGCGATGGGTACCGAGAGCAACGAATAAATGGATGCATTTATATTACATGGGGCCATGCATATTATAAGTCAGAAAATGAATCCAAGGATCTGAGCTATAATTTTAAATGAAATGGGCAGCAGAGGCTTTATTGAGAATAGGAAAATTTGAACGGGAACATGAGAGAGAGGGAAGGGCTGAATACATTGGGGAAAGAAGATGCAGATAGAGCTCCCTTTAACTTTAACCTATAGCCACTCAGGATTCGGCCATTAGAAGCCATAGGGGCTTTTAAACAGCAGTGAGGAATACCACGAAAAGTTAGTGTTCCTTATGAGATGAGGAAATAAACTCCTTTATACTCGTCGACATGTGTATTCAAACATGCTTCGTTCTCCAAGAACTGACAACGGAAGTTATTCACAACTCTGCTCTGTTCACCCACTTATTCCACCATCCAGCTGCTCTTGTAGCTTCCTGAGGAACCTCGTGGTGGAACTCATGCCCCAGCGTAGCAGGGTTTAAAAGCTAAGCAGCAAGGAAGCAAACACTAATAGCTTGCTTCCCATTGGTGGAAAGCCGACGACCACTTCCTGTTGCAGAAGTGGGTAGCTTCCTGTGTGGACGCGTTTATTTGGTTTGTATCTGTTTCACTGAGGAGGTGAAGTGGAATAGGAACACAGAGACACAGAAGAAGATACAATCTGGTTTTAGTAGAATTTGCAATTTCCATATTTGAGAAATATCTGAATAAAGAGGCTTGTGAGAAGTCACTTTAAAGCAACATTGTGAGGAGAATATTCTGCATTTCTACCCCGAGAGCGAGCTCTTGGCTAACACCATGATTCCACAGTGCTCGCTCCCTATTTTCTCTGCAGGCAATCCACGGTTGTGGGGAGGATTCAGGTCTGTACTGTAACCACTGGGCATGCGAGGTTAGGGTGGGGAGGTAGGAAGGCAAATCATCCACTTACAAATATCAGTTAGGCTCTTTACAGATAGACATCCATTCGTCTGTTCAAGGAGGAAGACACTGTCCTTAGTGACAACACACACACACTACACCCACAAAAAACACACATACACACACACACATACCATACACATATCACATGCACACAAATACACATAAGTCATAGATAGGATGTTATTTTAATTTATATATATTTATTTTTCTCCTGTACTGTACAAGCACATGTAAAACGTGCTGACACGTTGTGTGTTTCCTGTCAGACTCTAAAGCAATCTGCCCACTATAGCTTTTGCTGTCAGTCCTGTTTCACTAGCTCACAGTCCAAGATGGCCCACTGAGCTCTGATCAGAGTGTGCGCAGTCGTGTTAGCAAGAACCGTAGTCAGCAGTTCAGACTTCCTTGGGCCATTTCAGGCATCCACCTAGCTTCCCCTCCCATTCACCTTCTCTGGACAGTGACATGGATTTCAAGCCTATGCTTCCAGAGACCGTAGTGACTGTTTGCAAATCTAGGTGGTTATGAAGAAAGGTGAGCAGGACACTGGCCTCTGGGAGTGGGACTCAGTCAAGTCTCTCAAATGTTGATGCTGTTGTGATATATGAAGCTTGCAGGACACTGAGTTAAGGAAGCTAGTTTGTGTAAACAATGGGATTTTTGCCGTGACTAGTCCATCATGAAGATGTGTCCCTGATTGTAGAATGCAAGCAAAACCCTAGGCTCAGAGGATTAAACAACGTCCTCTGTTTGAAAATGCTTCACATGTGTGGCCTCAGTTCCTTACTTAAGAATAACATGTGTCCTATGCAGCTCCAGGGGAGAGCATTAAGATGTACTCTTGCATGATGCTTTGAATAGGCTCCCATATTTGAGCACTTGGTCCCCAAGTGGTGGAATTTTGGGGGAGGTTACTGACCCTTTAGGAGGTGGAACTTGCTGGAGAAAGGAAGAAATTGAAGGAAGACTTTTGAGAACCTTGCTCCACATCTGTCTGTGTCTGTGTCTGTGTCTGTGTCTGTGTCTGTGTCTGTGTCTGACCCTCCCCCACTCCCTCTCTTCCTCCCTCCCCCTCCCTCCCTCCCTCCCTCCCTCCCTCTTTCCCTCCCCTGTGTGGCCCTGCAGTTTCCTGCCTTCCCCACCATGATGGACTCTCTCGTCTCTGGCAGTAAAAAAAAAATCCATTTCTCTCTTGAGTTGCTGGGGCCATGGTATTTTATCATAGCAACAGAAGACTAACTTATGCATTTTTGACTTTTCAACTCTGCCAAATGCACCTGTTTCCTATCCATCTTTTTGTTTTTTATCTTTGGTTGTAATAAACTTTAACGATAGGTAAAGCAATTTCTGAGTCCCGTGGACAGCCACAGACATAATATGCATTTCCGTTTATGGACCTTGCTAACAATTTACAGAGTTATCACTCTTATTATATAAACTGTTATGTAGATGAGAATCTGAGAACTTGGAGAATTAACACTTCTGTCTATTGTTCCAGTTTGCTTCCCTGATGCTGTGATAAACACCGAGAGTAAAATCAATTAAGGAGGGAAGGCTTTATTTAATTTTAAAAGTGACAGTCCATCAAAGGAAGCCAAGGCAGGGACTCAAAGAAGGAAACTTGAGGAGGGAACTTAAGTAAAGAAACTCTGCTTACTGGCTTGCTTCCCATGGGTTGCTGAGTTCCCTTTGTGTATACAGTACCTAGGATACAGACCAGGTCTTTCTGGCTAGGGAGGGCACCGCCCACGGTGGGCTGGGTTCCTCCTCCATCAATCAGCAGTTAAGAAATGCCTTGCAGACATGGCTACAAGCCAATCTGATCCAGGTGGTTCTTCTTCTCAGGTGACTCTAGGTTTGTGCCAAGATGATAGCTAAAGCTAACAATGACATCTACACCAAATTCAAGTGAGCTAAATAATTTTATGAAGCCTGGAACCTCACTGTTCTACTGGGAGACAAAGAGAGACTTGAGTGCATATTGTTCAGGTTTGACATGGCCAATCAATAGCAGATTACAGTGTTAGGTTGGGGTAGCTCCCAAGTGCTCTATTACTACTTACTGAGCTTGCACAGAGAATATTACTTTTGCCCACCAGAATGTGAGCAGAAATCGCAGTGTGCCATGCTGTGCAAACCGAAAGCAAACCTCTCAAAGCCTTCATGGGTCAAGAGTGATCGATTCGAATAACGAGAGGCCATTCGTTCCCACACACTTGTGTGCGCCCTCGTTATAAAGGTCTTCGAGGTGACAGAAGCACATCACGTAGCCTTATAAGATCCACATCAATCAGACGTAGAGTTATAGCATAATTGGAGAGCAGATGGAGACTATCCAGCACGTCATCGTCACCGCTGTGTTCCGTGAGCTATCATTAGGTAAATCTCAGTAGGAGTTTTGTAAAGAATGGCACAGTAGCACGGGCTGCTGAGGGCTCACCAGATCATCTCTTCAAACTCATTTTCTCTCGTGAGATGGGATGATATGTAAGAGAGACATCTTAGGATTCTTTTTAATCCTTTCATATTTGATGTGATCAAAAGACTGATTCATTCATACAGGGCTTTCTCTTCATCCGGTTCATTACACTTCCTTCGTTTCTTCTCTACGGTTTCTCAGTTTTACTGTGATCTTTGTTCTGCATGCTTTAAAACTTAATTCCAGGTTATATGGCCAAATTAAATACATTGATATTTTTAACAATGAAAGGGTTGCAGTTCTAGTGTAGTTGGCTCTGAAGGTGTGTGTGTGTGTGTGTGTGTGTGTGTGTGTGTGTGTGTGTGTGTGTTTCCTTGTTGAGTCAGGTTCCAACAGTGCAGCCCAGATCACCTTAAATTCACAAATACCCTGGTTCTACATCCCCAGGTCTGGACTTAAAAACATGGACCACAGCAACTACCTTGGGGTTCATCGCTAAAACCAGCATGTCCCACATCAGCTAGGAAAGATGTCATCTTTGGACTCGCACAGTCTCATTAGATCTTCACCATGAACCTTGTGTCTGAGGCAGCAGACTGCTTATTGATGTATGCCACAGTGACCTAATAATTGAAATCAAAATAATGGCTCCCTGTTCCTCAGCACAGGGGTTTGTCGGCCATCATTCAACACTGAACATCGAAAGACGTTTATTAGTTCAATTTCAAGTTCCAAGTTTTATCCTCAGAGTAGTTTACAGTGAGTATGTCTTTCTAGTTATCATGAATACTTTTAAGATATGTGGGTCCGTGTAAGCCAGTGCTCTTGGGAGCTGTTCTCAGCTACGGTTCTCCTTGTTTTTTGAGACAGAGTCGCTCTCTTGGACCTGCGGTCTCTGAATCAGCTAGGCTGGCCGGAAAGCCCCAGGGGACTTCCTGTCTAACTCCTTAGTGCTGGGATTACAAACCCTCACTCCTGGCTCTTTATGTGGATTCTGACTTCAAGCTGAGGCGCTCATGCTTCCGTGACAAGCACTTCCCCTACTCTGTTCAGCCCTCATGATCATTGTGAAGGCGACCAGACGCACATGAGGTCTCCTGTACCATGGGCACACAGCTAGCACTTTCCTTCCTCCAACAAGCTCTTCAATGAGATATTTACTAGTGAGCTTCAACAGGCTGACTCACCCAGCAAATTAATAATCAGCAAGGGAGAGAACCAAAGCACTAGTGATTTTCATGCAAATGACAAACCTGAAACAAAAACTCTGGAGAGAGCCAATCAGAGAATGCCAAGAGAAGCCACCAGGGCTTTCTTCCTCAGACCTCACAAATGTGCTTATCCGCTACTCCTACCCTTCCCTTTAAGAGGCTTGACATTTTCCCAGGTTGTAAGTAATTTGGCTAATAAAGCTGTAGGAAAATTGAACTTGTCAGTATGTTAAATGTAATTAATAACAACAGAGTCTGATTAATGCTGCCCGTATGTGCTCAGATGTGGGCCATCCACCGGAACATGGGTGACCTGCCAGGAGAAACATCCCTGGGGAAAACTCTTCCCTAGAAACAAGGAGCTACCGGGAGAGTGAAATGCTCCCCTATCCATGCTGGAATTGTGACTGAACTATTCCTTTTAGAAAGGATGGTGGCAAACCTTGCAGCCTAAGATGTGTGCATCCAAGCAGCCGATGAACGCATTGCCTGATACGAGCCTTCCTGTTACAAGCTGCTGTTTGGAGCCTTTTACAATAAAAGATGTTGAGACACAAAATTAAACTTCCTTTGCTGTGATGGGTGTGTAAGGGCTTTGCATCAGGGCTCGAGCACAGTCAATTTCCTGGTGTTGTCATTTCTCGTGAATTACCGGCATTCTATTAGTATCTCCCACGTGATGGCTGACCACCACCAAGTACTGCAGTTTGCAATTACAGCATTGACTGAGGAAGTTTGATGCAACGTGTGGAGTGAGGGAGGCTTCAAAAGGCAGACACATGTATCCTTTGAGAAGACCAGGGTTCTGCTGTAATTAGATGCTCATTTGACATGGAATGCTGAACAGAAACTCCATAGCTTCCACTGTGGTTGTTAAGGAGATGGCAAGTTTGGTGGTTCATGCTGGCTTTCCAGCCAACAGCTTGATAGACAGAGAAATAGAAACAGAGAGGTGGGGGGAGTGAGGGAGGGTGGGAGAGAGGGAGGGAGGGAGGAGGAAGAAGAGGAGAAGGAAGAGAGGAGGAGTAGGAAAAGGAGAAGCAGAAAGAAGAATATGAAGAAGAAGAAGAGGAGGAGGAGGAGGAGGAAGAGGAAGAGGAAGAGGAAGAAGAAGAAGAAGAAGAAGAAGAAGAAGAAGAAGAAGAAGAAGAAGAAGAAGAAGAAGTTGTTCTTATGTTTAATGTGCTGAGATAAAAAGAATTCAGCAAAGGATTTTCTAGGAAAGTCATTACTTCGAAAATCTGGTATATATACCTTGATAATCATAACAACTAAAATATAGGTCTACCCTAAGTGCAATGAGAGATGAGTGGACAAATGTGGTTGAAGTACACTCAGATAATACTATTCAGTCTTAAACTGAAGGAGATATGGCGGCAAATAATAATAGCAACCTAAAGAAATTGTGGTCAGTGAAATAAACTGACCCTCAGATGTGTGTGGCCATGAGTAGAAGCTATGGATTTATAGTCAAAGAGAAGCATGTTGCCACCAAGGTCTAGTAGAAGTAAGAAGTGGGAAGACACTGAATGACAAGAAAAATATTCTAAGTTAAGATGACTAGGTTTTGGAGACCCACTGTACCACAGCATAGGGATGGCCATTGGTATGGTTTGTATATGCTTGGCCCAGGGGGTGGCACTACTAGGTGTGGCCCTCTTGAAGTAGGTGTGTCACTGTGGGTAAGGGCTATAAAACCCTCACCCTATCTGCTGCAAGTCACTATTCTGCTAGTAACCTTGAGATGAAGATGAAGAAATAGAACTCTCAGCTATGCCACGCCATGCCTGCCTAGATGCTGCCCTGCTCCCACCTTGATGATAATGGATTGAACCTCTGAGCCTCTAAGCCAGCCCCAATTAAATGTTGTCCTTATAAGAGTTGCCTTGGTCATGGTGTCTGTTCACAGCAGTAAAACCGTAAGACAAAAGTTGGTACCAGGAGTGGGGTATTGATGTGAAAGACCTGATCATGCTTTTATTTGGAGGAATGTGGATTTGGGGACTTTGGAAAGCAGTGGAATGCTTTAAGTTGTGCTCAATGGGCTATTTTAGCAGGAATATGGAAGAATTTGATGTTGAGTATGATTTGAACTGTGCAGACTTGGCTCAAAAGATTTCAATGAAGAATTCAGAATGTGGCCTAGAGACTGTTGTTGTGGTACATTGGTGAAGAATGTGGCCATTGTCTGAAGAGTCTATCTAAGGCTAAGGTGAAGAGACTCAGATTAATTGCATTGACAATGAAGTCTCTGAAATGCCCAACATAGACTCTGTTCTCTGGTTAAGTCTCATGAAGAGTATTTTAAACAAGCATAACAAGCTTAGAAAGGAAAAATATAAAATATATGGTTCAAGTATTACAGGGGCACCAGGAAGTGAAATGGAACTGAAGCATATTTTCTAGGAGATGGCAGATTAAGGGACTTGGGGGCAAGATCCTACCTAGTCAAGTTAGCTGGAGCTAAGAAATTAGTGGTGATTAAGAAGAGACCAGCGTCACCGAGGTGAAACCTTCTGGGAAATGTTTTCTGAGAGCACAAAGAAGCTGTGTTCCAGAGATAGCCAAGGTTGTACCTCTGGAAGCAGCTATACTTAGTAATGTGTAATAGTCACCCAGGTGACACTGCTTTTGAGTGTATGAAGAGGTCATGAAGAGCAGCTGAGACTGGGCACAGTGAGAGGCCAGGGACGGCCATTGGTGAGATTGCAGCCTTAGTTACAGTTGATGGCCCAGGGCTAAAGGGGTCATGCAAACGACTTTACTTGGCACCATGAAGAGAGCCTATGAGAAGCTATTGGTGAAGCCTGGTTGCAGCAGAAGACCCCAGAGTATTGGAGATGCCAGGACCATAGGATGATCACTAAGAACAGCAGCAACAATGGAGGAGATCAACCTAAATTTGGAGTCCTACAGAGGGCAGAGCTGGAGAAGTGATGCCAGCCCTTTGGAGGAGCCCAGAAGATCATGTGTGGATTTCAGACACTGAAACAAAAGGTGTAAATAAGTTTAACATTGAAGTTGCCTTGGAGACCCCAAGATGTTTGAGATGCCAGATCCATGGTTTATCTGCTGAGGAAAGCTGCTAACGGAGAGTAGAACGAGCACAGGAGAAAGAAGTTTGTTGAAGTCAACAAGGATGAAAAGGGAGTTGGAGATCTGAAAATCACTCTGACATCACACATGGAGATGCAGAGGTTGGAGTTTGCCCAGCTGGTTTCCTGTCTTGCTTTGAGAATTACAGGTAAGCGATTGGATGGATCTCAGAAGAGACTTTGAACTTTGGACTTTTAACGTTGTTGAGATGCGATCAACTATGGGGACTTTTGAAGTTGGACTAAATATATTTTGCATTTTGCTATGGCACCCATAGACTCATGTGTTTGGACAGACCTATGGGGGCCAGGGAGTGGAATGTGATGGTTTGTATATGCTTGGCCCAGGGAGTAGCACTAGTAGGTGTGGCCTTGTTGGAGTGGGTGTGTCACTGTGGGCATGGGATTAAGACCCTCACCCTAGCTGCTTGGAAGTCAGTATTCTGTTAGCAGCCTTCAGATGAAGATGTAGAACTCTTAGCTCCTCCTGCACCATGCCTGCCTGGATGCTGCCGTGCTCCTGCCTTGATGATAATGGATTGAACCTCTGAACCTGTAAGCCAGCCCCAATGAAGTGTTGTCTTGGTCATGGTGTCTGTTCACAGCAGTAAACCCTAACTAAGACAGTCATTGATAATGCACTTCCAAAATAAAACACTGGAAAAGGGCCACATTACAGGCACCAGAACCTGTTCATAGCCTACAGCACATGCAAAAGACACAGACATAATAGCATGTGTTTGTAATCTCAATCCAGGGAGGCGGGAAAGGTGGATCCTCAGTGCTCTCCAGCCAGACAGCCTGACCTCCTGGGTGAGTTCTGTCAGTGACAAAAGGAATGATGGTCAGAGCCTGAGGAACACAGTACTGGTCCTCCACACTCTGCAAACACATGTATATCTATGTGCATGAACTCCAAGGACACACCTACATGAACCTGCACACACACATACACCTCTCCGTGGTAGATTTCATGCCAAGTGTACTAACCACAACACAATCAAAATTATAGGGAAGGAGAAGAAATCAACCCATTACCTGCCATAGCCTTCCACGAGGGAAGTTTAGAAATACACGTGGAAGAGAGGCGAATGCAGGTATGAAGACTTGACTTTTGGCACGAGGAAGACGGTTGAAACTGTCGGTTTTCCTTCGAATGTACGGCAACATTCTAGGGACACACAGCGTCTGTGGTGAAAATATGGATGCGTGAACCATTAAGCATGGATGGTATTGAGCTTGCCTGACAAACAACAGCTTTATGGCGAACATGCCTTTACCAGATAGAGACAGAAACACATTTAAGTGAGCAAGCTGCAGAGTCATTACAAACGGAAGCTTCCGGCGGCTGGGGGCGGGGGGCGGGGAAAAGGGGGAGCGGGGGTGGGGTGGGGGGCGGGGAAACAACATTCAGAGTGAAAATAGCTGTTTCCAACCGTGCTCATCGTCTGGTCTCTTCCATTTTTCTCCCCGCTCTATACAAATTAAGGAAATGTTAGCTACTTTAATACTAATTTTTAAAACTTTTCCAGGACATGCTCCTCCCCATTTTTCTATGGACTTATCTGATTGACAGCTCAGTTTTTATTATCTACACCCCCACCATGTCTTCGAAGACAGTGGTGCCGTGCAATGAAGGCTAATAACTCGCTCTAAGTCCAAACATCTGTTTCCGGATACTCGGCTCCACAGAGGATGTTTTTGTTTGTGCACCGACACATTGGAGTTAACCACACCGAGCCACTTTCTCAGGCTCTAAGGAGAAATCCTTCCACATGCTGAGTGACTGTCTGCTACATCGTTTTAAATGTGGAAGAAGCAATCCGCGTACATGTTTAGCATCCGTGGATACTAAGGGTCCCAGAACTCACAATCCAGTGAGGAAACAACATTGGGATGTCTCATCCAGGCTTTGTATGTAAGAATGTGTACTGGTCTTTTCTGATATAAAAGAAAAAAATCCATTAAAGAAGGCAATAGTGTTTATAGTTGTTATTAAAAAAAAATAAAAGAAGGGGATGGGGAGATGGTTCATGGGATACAATGCAGCGCTGCAGAGTCTAGAGCTCTAGGACCTGTGGAATGAGGGATGGGTGTGGTGGCTTGGCAGCCATACCAGTTCCTGGGTGGCAGAGGCAGGCGATCCCGGGTCAAGCTGCTTGGCTAATAGCTGAGTCATAGAGCTCTAGGTTTGCTGAGAGACCGTGCCTCAACAGATAAGGAATGGCTATTAAGGGCAACACTAGACTTCCGCTTCCAGCCTATATAGACACATGCCCCCACACATATGTAAATATGCACACAAGTGCCAGACACATGTGCACAGAAAAGATAAAAGATTTGTGCACATTTTTAGAGGCAGTACAGTGAGGGAATTCAGAGTATGGACTCGACCCAAGTCACCTAGGTGGATGATGTCAGGCAACTGGCCTTCCAGCTGTGTGGCTTTGGGAGTTTTACTTAGCTTCTCTGTGCCTTCATTTACTCATAAAGCAGAGATGTTAACATAATTGTTCTGAAGACACAATGAATCACAGTATGTAAGATGATTAGCATAGTACTAATAAGCATATAAGCAAATGTGTTATTAAATTATTGTAATTATATAATTCTCATAGAAGCTCTTAAAATTTAGGTGCTGTCTCTAGGTTTTGAAGAACGGGAATTTTTGAGCCAATGCTTTAAGTTATTTTAAAATTATTTTTTAGACTTAATTGGAAAATAATTTGATTTCTCCTTTTTAAAATCCTTTTAATAATATATAAAATATTAATGCGGCTTTTATTTATCTGATTGTGTTATGAAGAGCTGAAGGCTCAGGAAGTTTCATTCAGAGCCTGTGTACACACACACACACACACACACACACACACACACACACACACACACACTGAGCACCATCAGATCAGCCTCCTTTGGAATGTAAGTACTTACACCAACGAAACACACAGAGTTGGGCTCCAGACTTAATTTGCCTATGGATTTTCCACTAATGGCTCGAAATCCTTTAATGGAGAATGCATACTGTGCTGAGTCACACGCATCTGTGTCAGGGGATAATTAGATTCATAAATAAGTAATTAAAGCCGTGATGGCTTATGAATTAATGTGCCCTGCAAGCGTGCCGACATGCGGCTGTCCTCTTGCAAAGGGAGAACTCAGGGATGCATGGGTCATGGCTAAGGTGTGGTCTTCCTGGGCCTACTGAGAATTAAGTAGCACTTTAAAGTAAGTTCTCTGGGAACTTTGCCCTTTCTCAAAAATACTCTACAGGGGAGGTCTTAAAAGCGTGAAGACCGGAATTTGATCCCAGAGCTCACAGGAGATGCAGGCCCCTGTGGGGCGGGTTCCCTCCTTCCACTTCTACATGGCTTCTGAGGCTAGCACACCGGACTTGTGTGTTTGCCTTTATGCACTGCACCGACACGTGCAGGCAAGACTCAGCAAGTTGTGCTTTTATATTTGCTCGATCATAGGTGTGTTTAGCAAAGCGGTTAAAGGCAAGGAGGCTGTGAGTTTTAGACAGGGGACTCGGGAAGTTATGAGGGAGGAAAGGGAGAGTAGAAGGATGGAATTAGATTTTATTTAAATAAAAATAAGTTAACCCTGGGAAGCTAGGCTGGGTGATCTGTGTTTGTAACCCCAGCCTTTGAGGCAGAGACAGACAGATCACTGGGGCTTACTGGCCAGCCAGTCTAGCCTACTTGGTGAATTTCAGACCAAAAGGATAGCCTTTCTCAGGAAGCAAAACAAAAACTGGAGGACACCTGAGAAGCATATACACTCATACACATATACACATATACGCATGCATACACATACCCACATATGCACATAAACACATACACACACATACATACACATACACATAAACCCCCCCACACATACACATACACATATACACATACACACATACACCCACATATTTATGCATACACCACACACACAATATACACACGTGCACACATACACATACACACAAATACACACATGCATACACAGATTCAATAACTGAAGACAATAGGAAGTACATCTAGAAAGTTTTAGTGAAGATTTTGCACATGTATAGTGTTTTCTGACACTATATACCCCACTGTCCTCAGTTGTCCCTCCCACTGCCATGGAACCCTTCTTCCCAGCAACTTTCTGAGGATGCCTGAGGGATTGACAGCCTCTGTACTGAAGAGAATTGTCTGCAGTGTTGCCATGAGCAGCTTATTCCATGGGGGATGTCCGAACCTGAACCTCAGAGGTAGGGGTGGGGGAGCATCCCATTTTGAACAGTAGTTGGTTCTCACCATGTCAGTTGTGCTTGGGTTTAGAGGACTGGATCTAGAGATTGAAAAGCTGCCTCATGCCAGCCCTGAGCAGCTGCTGATGGGTGGCCTTCTAGAACGCCCTAAAAAGAAACGAGAAGTTGTGGCGAGCTTATAAAGAACTGCAATCAATTAATATTAAGAGTGGGCTATTTCTACACTCTACGGCTATTGGCCCATTCAGCCTGGAATAACATGTGGCAAAGATGAGAAGCCCCATTGCACAGCTCTGAAATAAAACTCCCATGTCTGGGTGGTTTTTTGTTTTGTTTTGTTTTGTTTTGTTTTTTAATCAAATTGTATAAGTGAAATGACAGGCTCCCTGTCAATGGAATGTATGTGTCTGTGTTACTTTTGTTTGTAGTGCACATGTGCGTGTGTGACAGTAAGCACACGTGTGCTTGTGTTGTGGAGGCCGGAGGTCACCTTCTGCTATCTTCCTCAGTAACTATCCACTCTACTGCTTTGAAGCAGGGTCTCTCACTGAACCTAGACATCAACAGCTATCTGGATAGAGCAGCCAGCAGAACCAAGGTTCCTCCCATTTCTGTCTCTCACCCGGGGGTTACAGACATGCAATGCTATGCCTTCGTTCTCACATCGGGTATGAGGATCAAACACAGGTCCCTGTGCCTGTTCAGCAATCACCTTCCCCACTAAGCCATAGTCTCAGCTCCACACAGCTAGTCTGCTGCAAACATCCTGACCTCTGAGTCTTAGGGGAAGGAGTTCATGTTTAACCCACTTCTCTTTCCCCTCAACGTTCCTGCTACACAATAAGCACCTCATAATATCATAATGCAGTGTTGGTGAATTGCCTGGGGAGGGCTTACTATGTGCCAGTCAGTAGCCAAAGAGAGACCTTAACAGGAAGGAGAGTGTCAAATGTATGAAGACACGAGTTCTGTAAGTCTTATGAGGACAGGGTTCTAAACTCAAGAAGAACTAACAGTGGTGGACCTGGAGCAGGTGTTCGCTTTGGAAACGGACTTGTTGAGAAACCGTTTGTGATCTAAAATCGGGAGTGTGGGTAAAACCTTGCCAGCTGGAGATTGGGCACTTGGAAGAGCCTTTCAAACACCCAGCACCAGATAGACACCAGAGGGAAGAAAAGGTTTGGGGATAAGGCAAGCACTGGCTCAGTCTGGGCACAGTGGGAGAAGCAGGACGCCATAGGACTGTAGACAGGAAGAGACAGGCTCTGCTGAACACAGATGCCACACCACAGTTATGGAATGACACTGGGGAGCCGTTGACATCTGGTCAAGGACTGAGGTGGGCTCTTGTAAGCCCTTGGGGATGCTGTGGCAGCAAGCAGTCTAGTGGCTGCTCCTTCAGACACAGGGTGAGCTGCTCAGCTTGTGAGGGTTCACACCCCTTCCTTCTGGGCTACGCTTGATGACAACATGGAGAGGCCGAACCTCATGACCCTAGACCCTCCCTACTGCCCCGGATGATTGAATACTGATACGAATGACACTGGCTGTCAGTGGATCCCCACCATTCTTTGAATAACCCCAGGTAACACCTCTTCTAGTTTCCTTTTCCATACTGAAAACAAGCAAGCAAGCAAACAAACAAACAGAAAAGAAACAAACAAGGAGCCTAATGTTCGTTCCTTCAGGGAAACAGGGTAGTGTTGTGAGCCACCTTGTGGTTGCTGGGATTTGAACTCAGGACCTCTGGAAGAGCCGCCAGTGCTCTTAACCACTGAGCCATCTCTCCAGCCCATAGAGTAGTGTTGTGATGGGAGAAAATCACCCCGTTTGGTAAAGGACGACGGACTTTACTTCAACATGATTTTTCTCCGAGAGCATGGATTCAGGCTTGGAAGTTTATTTTCCAATTTCATATAAAAACCAGCTGGGATGGAAGCAATAAGATGCTCAACCTTGTACCAACTGGCAGAGGTTTCCAAGGCCTGAATCCCTGGACAGGGTTTGGCCTGTGTTTCATCAGTGCAGCTTAATAACGTTGGTGGATTTTGTTAAATGAGCATTACGTTAATCGAATCAGCAAGAAGCTATTGGGATGCTCAATTACAATCATTTGTTCTTTGAGCAAGTCGCAGGTTTCCCCAAGTTAAGTTGGTTAGAGAGTGGGACTTTTGCTGTTCACATCGCCAGCAGCAAGGGAAAAAAAATCCATGTTTCTTCCGCCCAGTGATGTTTAAATACATCTTAATTGTCCTGATTACTCTGAGCATTTGATTCTTGAGATTTGGCTCCATTCAGAGGGCTGAGCCTTTCTTGAGAACAGTTGTGGTTGAATGCAGCCAGCCTCAATCAACGAGGCTTGATGTCTCCTTAACCAGCAGCAGCGTCTCTCCCTCTTGACTGAAGAGCAGTGTAGCTGCATTGTTAAGTGGTCTCATGATTCAGGAGGTTGTCTACTGAGAATGAAGCCCCTCCTCATCTTAGAACCTCCTGTTTTGCCATGGCCAGTGACGTTGGCTATGAGCTCTGTGACTCCTTCCAGAACTTTCTATGTGTGGCCAATTCTGATGTTGGGTTGTGCTCTGTTTCAAGATTGTTCTCTATTTTTCCTTACACGGTAGAGGAAGTTGGAAGCTCCCCCAGGGCCCTTTACAAGGGAGCGAATCCCACACAGAGACACACAAATATATACAACTTGAAAACTTCAAAATAAATATTTTAGTAAGATATTGGCATCCTTGGATTTGTTTGGGCTTAAACAAATCTTTGTGGGTGGGTGTCTTAGTTAGGGTTTTACTGCTGTGAAAGGACACCATAACCACAGCAACTTTCATAAGGACAACATTTCATTGGGGCTGGCTTACAGGTTCAGAGGTTCAGTCCATCCTCATCAAGGTGGGAACATGTCAGCACCCAGGCAGGCATGGTGCAGGAGGAGCTCTACGTCTTCATCTGAAGGCTGCTAGCAGAATACTGGCTTCCTGGCAGCTAGGATGAGGGGCTTAAAGTCCACACCCTCAGTGACACACCTCCTTCAACAAGGCCACACCCACTCAGGCAAGGCCACACCCACTCCAGCAAGGCCACACCTACTCTAACAAGGCCACACCTACTCCAACTAGGCCACACCTTCTTTTTTTTTTTTTGTTATTTATTTTTTTTTTTATTTATTTTTTTTTATTTTTTTTTTTATTTTTTTTTTATTAACTTGAGTATTTCTTATATACATTTCGAGTGTTATTCCCTTTCCCGGTTTCCGGGCAAACATCCCCCTCCCCCCTCCCCTTCCTTATGGGTGTTCCCCTCCCAACCCTCCCCCCATTGCCGCCCTCCCCCCATAGACTAGTTCACTGGGGGTTCAGTCTTAGCAGGACCAAGGGCTTCCCCTTCCACTGGTGCTCTTACTAGGATATTCATTGCTACCTATGGGGTCAGAGTCCAGGGTCAGTCCATGTATAGTCTTTAGGTAGTGGCTTAGTCCCTGGAAGCTCTGGTTGCTTGGCATTGTTGTACTTTTGGGGTCTCGAGCCCCTTCAAGCTCTTCCAGTTCTTTCTCTGATTCCTTCAATAGGGGACCTATTCTCAGTTCAGTGGTTTGCTGCTGGCATTCGCCTCTATATTTGCTGTATTCTGGCTGTGTCTCTCAGGAGCGATCTACATCCGGCTCCTGTCGGTCTGCACTTCTTTGCTTCATCCATCTTGTCTAATTGGGTGGCTGTATATGTATGGGCCACATGTGGGGCAGGCTCTGAATGGGTGTTCCTTCAGTCTCTGTTTTAATCTTTGCCTCTTCCTTCCCTGCCAAGGGTATTCTTTTTCCTCATTTAAAGAAGGAGTGAAGCATTCACATTTTGATCATCCGTCTTGAGTTTCGTTTGTTCTAGGGATCTAGGGTAATTCAAGCATTTGGGCTAATAGCCACTTATCAATGAGTGCATACCATGTATGTCTTTCTGTGATTGGGTTAGCTCACTCAGGATGATATTTCCCAGTTCCGACCATTTGCCCAGGGGGTGGTAATAGTGCCACCCCCTGGGCGGAGCATATACGAAGCATCAGAGTGAGTGATACCTCGATAGTTACAGACACTTTTAGGTGAGTGATGCCCTCTTATGCACACCGGTCCTTGTGCCTTTCATCCTTTTTACCTCCTTCCTCCATGTGAGTTTGCAAGGAGCCATATCACATGAAACAAATAAAATCCTGACATAGATTTATGCAGACGGATTGTACTATTTTTTTTTTTTTGCCCGATCACGCCAAACAAACAGTAAACCCTTACCCATGATGACAAACAGCCATGAGAAAAAAGTCCGAAACAGTAGTATATTAAATCTTACTTGTTTTGGGGACAGAGTTCCATTATCCTTCCATAAATGTTTGTCTCCACACAGCCCAGGCTGGCCACAAATCCCCACTTCTCCTGCCTTAGCCGTCTCTGTGCTGCGTTGGCAGACAATGCGCCACCGTGCCAATAGCAAGTAATCATTTCTAATTATACGAGTTGGTGTTTTACCAGGGGGATTTGTACCTACGTGTCTTTCTACATAACGAGTAACTTCAGGGCTTCTGTTCACGAAGCACATCATAAATATTTTAAACACGAAAGCTCCAGTGGTCAGATAAAGGGACAGACTTACAGCATTCCCGGCTCAGCTTTTACTAAACTGTAATCTCTGGGCGAGTGGAGTTTAAGCCCCGTCTCAGGGCAAAAGCGCGTCATTCCACAGGGGCGGAGAGGAGGTATGCCTGAAGCAATTCCGAAGGGCTCCGAAGAGTCTAGAATGTATTCTCAGAATAAATTCATGCAGCCGAATCTGCGGGTGTGTAGGGCCAATTTGAAAGGGTTTTCCCAGTTACCATCCAGGGAGGAAGGCGCCTCCTAAACACAGGGTTGATGTGAAGTTCTCACACACTGTGAAATAAAGCCTGCTGGCAATCGCAGTAGTCAATTGCAACTAAGATAGGGTAAGTGTCTCTGGGGAGGATTGTCTTTGTGACTAGTAGAGTCTAGAGGTCTTATAGCAGGTCCAACTCTGAGTCACTTTGTCATTCAAAAATTCTCCAAAGACAATTTCCCCCACCCCAACCCCACCTCCCACCCCTCACCCTCCTCCCCACCCCACCCCTACCTACATGCAGGACTGTTGGAGAACCCGGCTATTAAGGTTGCAGTCTACTGTGTATGGATGGCTCTCCAAGCTCGGCTCAAAATGGAGGACTCCCTTTGTCCACGGGGCTTCCCGCTCTCAGTCTGACCTTGGTTGAGTCTGATTATAGTCTCACCAATACACTAAAACTCTACATACACTACCCTACGATGCACTAAAACCACTGAGCTCCATGCCTGACCCTATTTGGAGGATGACACTGTATAGAGCTTTCTGCAAGTGCTCCATGGCTTGCATGTAAGTCCAGCTCCTTCCTCCTGCCTATATGCTAATTAGGTACTGTGCTATGACCAATGAGCCCTTCCTGACCTTAACCCTAAGAGCCCTTATATTCCCTGCCCCTAGAACAATCAAATGAGCTGTCTCTCTGAAGCTGACTCTGGGAAAGGCTGGCTTCTTTTCACCGTACTCTCAGCCATACTGAACTCCTCTTGCAGCTTCTGCTCTCTCCACCCTCCACACACATAATCTGGTGGCCAACAGTTACTGAGGAAAACGGAGACCCACACAGGACCCACCTCTCCATTATTCAAACCCTGGTTCTCAATTCAAGGTGCCCACAGAAGCAAGTGTCTTATGACATTAATGTTTGTCCAGAGCTTGTCTGTGATATCTGAACTCACAACGAAGTATTCAAGGTCATGACCTAAAGACAGGGTGACTCTCACAAATCCATCATTGTGGGGATTCAGAGCCCTGTCCTTTAATTGGTTTATATTTATTATTTAACTTGCTTTTGAGACAGGGTCTTGTCTAACGCAGGTTGGATCCAAACCCACTAAGTAGTTGCAGATGGCCTTGAGCTCTGTGCTGGGGTGGCCGGCACTCCTCAACTCACTCATTTTTCTGCTGTTTTTGAGTCTGTGGCAGTCCCTGAGAATTCACACGTGGAGAGCACAGTGGCAGAAAACTAGCCAGGATGAATGGGAACTCTTCAAAATAAGTAGATCAGTAGGATGGGAAATTGATGGATGGTTCCCAGAAGCTGGGAGGAAAGGGGACGGGATGTGACTGATCCTGGCAGTGGGGACTTTGCAAGCACAATCTGCATTTAGGGTTTGATTACAGTCCCACCGTTCTCCAATGCGCTAACACTGTGGAGCTGGAAGATTTTGAACAGGTGAGTTTTATACTGTGGGTGTCATTCCTCAGTCACATGGTTAAAACAAAGAGAACAGGTGGAAGAGGACAGATAGCAGCCCTGGCAGGTCCCTGATGGCTAACCCTGCTGGTCTCTCAGTAGGCTTCTTTTTTAAAAGGGGATATGTGATCTTCAGCCTCCCTTTTAATCCTTTCTTGATTAACTTATGAACCGGAGGCCAAGTTCTAGCTGCTGTTGTTTAAATCATTAATGCAATGCTGTTTTCCTTCTGCGGAGGCCGGGAAGAAATTTAACACTTCTCATTAACTGTCTCCAGCCAGCACAGATGTTGAAACACAACAAATGACAGATCATTCCTTCCACGACTAATGGAGAAATAGTGGTGTTTTCTTTTGACGTCTTCTAGTCTGCCTCAGAGACTAAAACTTGTGCCTTGCTCTTCTGAAGAAAGATAAAGAAGAAAGAATGTCTTTAGAGTGTGAATGGCCTGAAAGCAGCCACATGTGTGTATATACATATGTGTATATGTGTGTATGTGTATGTATGTATGTATGTATGTGCACATATACATATATACATATATAGAGAGATGCACACATTCACATGTACATGCACTTGCACACACACATGTATATATACACATAAATATATGGAGGGAGGTCAAGTCTTCAGTGATTGTCTATTCTTGCCTTCCCAGGTTGGGTTTCTTCTGGCTTCTCTGGCTCTAATGCCCTCTCTCTCTCTCACCCCTAAACAATGTTAGGAACACAAGAATGTTCATAGTCAGGCCTGGGGAAATGGCTCAGTAAATAATCCCAGCACCAGAGAGATGACTTTACGTAGATCCCTGGGTCTTACCAGCTGGCTATTCTACACTTGGCGAGCTCCAGGCTCTCTCAGAGACCGTATCTAAATCTAATGTTGTAGAGAGGGATTGGAGATGACTCACAAAGACAGCATCTGACCTCCACATTCATGTGTACACACATGCACACACAGATTCACGCAAAGGTGTTCACAGACACAGGAAAACCCTGAGGGTCTTCGGTGGGATGATGAACTAATGGTCTCATCTTCTCTCTCATCCTTGTATGTATACAGTTTGCACACATGTTTTTAAAATCACCGCTGGTAGATGGTGGTAAAACAGGGAGCATGCAATGGACACAGAACCAGTATGAAACACAGATCACACAGGAGACAGTGAGCTCAATTCTGGACCTTTCTATTACAAAATACTTACATTGGACAAGCTGCTCTAAAATATGCTAATCTCAGCCATGGGACCAGGAGAATTGTACCAGTTATAAACACTATTATTTTATTGCTGGGAACTTTGGGTAGAGTGTGAACAAGGAGGTCTTCTGCAGGGTTTTATCATTGTGACCCAGGGAAGGAATGACACAGCCAAATTCAGGCTTCACAACATTGGCTCTGGGCCAGCTCTCTGCTCCTCTCTGTGCCACAGTTCTCTCTTCTCTGGATGATTCCAGCACTACAGAACAGGCTGGAAATGTCTACATCTGCCTCTGGAATATTGCTTGTTCTCTGCTCTAGGCTGCACATTAAATGTCTTGGGCTGAATTAGGAATTGTCATGGAAGGAAGACAGGTAGCCTAGGATAGCCTGAGTATATACTGGGGTCCGGTCCCCAGTGGCTGAGAGGTCAGAGCTCTGTATAGTAAATGTGCTCGCTGAGATGCTGCCCCAAAGTTCCAAGGGTTGGTCAGTGACTTGGAGAACCAAAGTGTCTGAGCCAGGCATGTGTCCCAGAGGCACGGAGGGAAAGCAAAACCAAGCTTTAAAAGTAACTGTTTAGCATCAACTTCAAGACGATGGGAAGGCAAGACACTTAGAAATTGCCCAAAGACAAAGCAAGGTGACTTCAGGATGTCTGTGGCTCAAGAGTCCGAAAAGGGCTGCTGCTGCCTTTGTTAGCCTGAAGAGGAAGATGCCTAGAACATATGTGTGTCCTGTGTTTCATGCTTCTTATCCGAAATGCACATGCTTACAACATCAAGTGGCTTTCCACCTAAACATACTAACTCGTGCCTAGTAAATCTTATAATTTTCTCTCTCCCCCCCTCTCTCTTCCCCACATGCCCCCCTCTCTCTCTCTCTACACACACACACACACACACACACACACACACACACACACACACACACGAATAATTTCCAAATGCAGAGAGGAGCTTGGCCAATTAATTTATGATTTCATAATGAAGTACAGTGTAATCATCATATATTTATATATTGATCACAGCATTATTCATGAAAAGAGCCTTGAAAATTGTTTTGTAATTTTTATTGGCACACGTTCAGCTCATCTCAAATAATATTGAGTGTCATATAAGTCTGCTTTAGTATTTCATGTACTTTGGCTGTATTCACTCTTCCCACTAACCACACTGATTCCCTCCTCTCCCCTTCTCAATCCCACTTGTCTTCTTCTTTTTTAAAATCTTCCTTCTACTTCCATTGTGTGTGTGTTTATGTATGCTTGCATATATTTGTAGTGTGTATATATGTATGTATATACATACATGTGTGCATATATATTCATGAATATTTGCAATATATGTGGCATATATATGATGTGTATGCATATACTTTATATATAAATATATATGTGTGTATATATTCATATATATGTAATTTATGTATGTGTGTGTATATGTGTGTGTGTCCATTTCCCAGAATTCTACATGCTTTAACCCTTTATGGCTGAAAAGACTCCATTGTGTGTTCACATCACATTATCTTATCTATACTTCTGTTGGCAGGCATGTCGGCCAGAGTTTGAAATGATTTTAATGTCTAAAAGCAAAGGGTTTAACTGAAAGAATTATTATGTGATTCATTGAACATGTTTTTATTAAAAACACATCCCATCCCCACGTAGTTCATAAAGAACCCTCGGACTTTATGGATTCTCTTCTGTGAGCTAATATGTCTGCATTAGCACGTGATTGGCAAATGTAAATTGAAACACCCACAGTGGCCATATGCAGACTTCCACAGAATGCTGTTCTGTGTGTCATAAATTTCCTGGAATGGACTTTATTATTTGAATATACAGAAAAGCGATGAAAATAAGGTTAACCTAACAGAAAACAGTATTTCATGCACACGAGGGGCAAGTCTTGGTACCATTTTATTTTAGCCTATATCAAAAGGATAGAGAAATTCTTGAATAAATAAAATAAACATTAAGTCACGAAACGACCCCAACCTGAGCACCCACGACACACTGCAGAGTTTTGCAGGTTTGTTTCAGACCTGCCATTCTGACAGCCGTATCATGATATCCTCAGAAGGATTTTACGCCTGCGATGTCAGCTGTACCATGGTGTTTCCCTCCCACCCATGCTGGAAGAGGATTCTTAATCCCATCCTTGTGTTGTGTCCTCATTAAGAAGAAAAGCAATTAAGCATGTGTCCATGGTCTTGCCGTCTCCCTGCCTCCTCCTTAGGCCGTCTGAAGGTGGACTGTAGGGCCCATTTCTGTGCTGGCATCTTCTCCCTATGAGAATTCTCTAAATTCATCGGAAATGGTCAAAGACATATCTACATTTAACAATAATCAAGAATGCGCTGGACACGTTCCCTGATCTTTTGTGTGAGTTGTTGAGTTCAGGGAGTGCTCTCATCAAGCTGTGGAGACCAGTGACATGGTCCAGAGGCAAGGACAGATGGGAGAACTGAAGACACGCCTACATCTTGTTCTTTTTAAATTTTCTTATATAAAAAAAAATTTATGTAACCTCTCCAGGAGATAGCACCCAAGGAAAGTGTTCATGGGGGAAAGAAGGGAGGGAAGGAGGGAGGGAGGGAGAGCAAGAGAGAGGGAGAGAGCGAGAGCAAGAGGGAGATAGAGAGAGAGAGAGAGAGAGAGAGAGAGAGAGAGAGAGAGAGAGGAGATGCATTGCTCATTAGAGGTGGGAAGGGCTCATTTACTATCCGCTCTCTTTGGAACAGCAAGAAGCATGCAGGATGTGGTCCATAAATATTTGTCAAGTGAGAAGTATATTTCTATGGGAAGAAGAGAAATACTTAATTAAAATGCCTCTTCTGACCCACATAAAAGAAAAATCTCACATCATTTTAATTTGTCTTGATTTTTATGAACCGATAGAATGCATTACTCAGAGCATTTAAAGCAGTACCTACAAGCATTCTTTCAATTTTGAAACAAGTTAAAAGTTAGATGAAAGTTTAATATAAAAAATAGTTTGCTCATCAATCCCAAGAGGCCTAGTTGGTGACAGGATACTCCTCCCCCAAAAGCACCTACTGATCCCACATGTGAAGACATTCTTCTACATAAGTGCAGTGTGACATCGAACTCAGGCCATTGACACCAATACTGATTCTGTCTCCTTCTTGCATGGAATCTTGGTATCTCCAGACTTTTCAGTGATGTCATTTAGAGCATGGGAATCCTTGCAGGTCCTATGTCCCCTCTATCTTCTTCATTATGGAACAATGACCTATGTCCCCTTCCTTCTGGACTATGCAACAGCACCTCCATCTCAGCTTAACTTCCACAGCATTCATGTAACAATTCAGAAACATACAGTAGGCACTTATCCCAGAGTTCCCCAATGCCTCCTCATCATTTTATTCAGGATTTACTCTGGAGTCCAGAAAGTCACAGATTGGGCTTCTGTATGCTTCTGGTTGGTGTTCATGGAGGACATTTGTTCTGCTGCTGTTGGGCTGCCCTCCAATCATTTCCAGGCTTCTCCTATGGCAAACGATCTCCTTTTGTAATGATATGGCTATTGTACACAGCAACTGTGGTCATGATTGCAAGATCTGTACAGAATCAACCATTTAAAACCCAGAATGGCATTGGGAGTGGCTCCCAAAGTCCCATCCTTACCGTTGAGAGTTGGAGGCTGATAAGGAAGGAGATTCAAATTTCTGGGGTGGGGGTTAGACACTGGTAGGTTCTCTATAGCACAGTAGGTAATTCCACAAAGAAACAGCACTAATTGAATCCACTTGATAATAAACAATTAAAAGGAGTCTTGAAGCTTGAAGGGAAATATATTGGAGAGGGGATCTAAGGGTAGCTAGAGGGGGTAAGGGGCTGGATAGTCAAGGTGCCATGCTCACATCTAGTGAATTTTCAAAAAATTAGTACAGAGGGGGACATATTTGTATAACTTGAAAATGCACGAACATCCAATTTATCATTAAATTTTTACTGCCCAGTTCGATATCCACACGTTCTGAGACTGAAGTATTACACATGGCTGTCAGACGAGTGTTTAACTCCATTATACTTCCGTTGTACATTTCGTCTCTTATATTCTATTGTAGGAAGCCATTTCTGCTTTTCCCCATTTATTTGGATCAGCAGGAGCTCAGAGGTTTGTATGTAATTCACTGGGTGTCACTGGCTGTCATGTCCAGTTGGAGTCCTGAGGTTGACCCAGGTTCCATTTCAGAGTACCTGTTGCCCTGGCTTCAAATTTTCCGATGTTACCTGGTTCTGTTCTGTCCCAGACTTCTTACTTCCAGAAGAGAACAGCTAGAAACCATAGGGTGAACACAGCTGTGTTCGTTGTCTTTGGGTTATCAGCACTCCCTGACCCTTCTCAGAGGTCACACTCAGGGGTAGGGGTGAGAAAGGAGAAAGGTCTTATTGTACCACAAGCATCTCTCTCTATCAATCTGCATCTATATATCTGACTCCATCAACACTCCTCATTCTTTCAAATGTTTAATTTTTTTCCTTCAACAGTGAAAGCTCAGCTGCTGACACACTTAATAAATTCACTCACTGAATTCGCACTCGACACAAGGACTTTGTTACCTCTGCCTTCCTTGCTTAGAATTCTGTCCCTCAGTAAGGTTGGTCTCTGAGATTTCTTTCCAGCTCTTCACTGCTCTGGAATTCTCATCCATGTGATATTTTGTGAACCACATTGAGAACAGCGTCCATCTTAAGACAGGAGACACTGGACGGAATGAGATGAACAGAGTGAGCCCTGCTTGCTTGCAGCCTTCCTCCTGAAAAGCACTGGTTTACTCCTGGACTTTTAATCACTTTCTAGTGGACACAAAATCCTAGATAGTCATAGAAACCATGGTGGAGACAGAGGCCAATGCATGCAGAAGCATGAATAGCTTTATGCTCAGCTTAACTCTACTGGTAATTTTCCGTGCATAATTCTTTGGGGGAGGGAAGATTTAGAAAAGATACAGGTCAAGTTGAATAACACCCATTTGTCAGTGCTATTCATCTACGTCGAGAACTTTTATCAGAATTATCAAAGCACAAATTTCTTTTAATAAATTTTCTTTCTTCTGGTTGAATGTCTCTTTGTCTGGCTTCACTTGGATGCAAATCTTTCAAGTGAACCCTTGCTGAGAAGTCTGAATTGGAGAAGACAGGTGAGAGGCCATGCTCCCCCATGAAGCCGGCTTTGGGTGCAGGGACGCTTTGCCCTGTTTTTCTTCTGGCACACCCCATGGTGAGGTGCTGTAGAATGCAATTTGGAAACGCGTGTCCACACAAATTCTATATGTCTCTCTTGTTTTTTACAGAGCTGACAGATTATTAATGGGGCATCTCCCCTCTGCCTACGACTGCATTGGGTGCTAGAGATAAACAGGAGATGGGAAAGGTTGACTGAGGCGTCACTGAGTGTGTGGAATTCTGGGAAATAGAGGCACAGCTCAACAGAATTCTGGGAAATAGAGGCACTAGGTACTGCACAGGTCAACAAACTCCTAGGAATCTCCAGACTGTTGTACAAAAACCCCAAATGAACAACATCAAGTTACCAGGAAATTGCATTCTGGAACTAAGCATGTTTTAGGGAGCCCTCCTTCCTGTAGTGCTACTGACACTGAACCTTAAGAAATGAAGATCCAGATGTGAGAATGATGGGCCGATGAAGTCCAATAATCTCCCGTGAAAGGAAACTAGACAGTAGTGAGCTGGGACAACAAAGAGGTGATACATGATCAAGAGCCCAAAAGAGGTGCTGGAGAGATGACTCAAAGGTTAAGAGCTCTGGCCGCTCTGCCAGAGGACTTGGGTTTGATTCCCAGCACCTACCTCACCACTGTCTTTAACTCCAGTTCCAGGGGAATCTCATGCCTTTTTCTGGCCTTATGAGCACCTCACCTATGTGTTTGCATGGAGATTTATACAGCCAAAATATCTAAACAGATAAAATAATGTAAAAACATTTAAAGGATCTAGAGTGACTAGAAAGCACTGATAAAAGGGCGACAAAAAATCTTGCAGTGTGGGAGAGATTAGCCAGGACTTAGCTTTTTTTTAAAGGACAGTCATTGAAAAGTTTTGTGTGGAATAGAAGCTTAACCAATGCTTGTCTAGTTCAGGCGGCTTGACATCTTTCCTCCATCCTGTGTTTGGAAGAGTCCTTTATTGGACGCAACTTGACGTTCAGTGTCCATCCTGCAGCTCCCAGGTACGGAAGACCTATGTTGCTTTGGTTCCGAACACATTGAAAACCAGATGCAGAAACTGAGGTCAAACATCCCCTTGATTCCCACAGAGGCTAAATTGGAGGCTATAGCTGGAGGCCACATTGTACCACCATATCAAGGTGGCGTTCCTGTTTCTCCATGCTTCAGCTGGGCAGAGTAGCCTCTACAGAAGCCAGACAAACAGCTCCTCGCTCAGCAGCTCTTGGACTTGCTCCTAGGACAAAGGATCCAAATGATTCTGCCTGAGTTTACCACCTGACTGTTGCTTCACCTACTGTAGAGCAAAGGGCATGGAAGAAGGGAAGATGGCAGATGTTGTGCTGATGGCACCAGTATCTCAGGAAAGAGCATCGGAAAGGAGGGCATCCTATGGATTCTTAAAGTGTGTTCAGGCCCAGGATGCCACATCCTTGTGTCCTGTACCCAGAATGCTTGTGTCCATGTGCTTCTTGCTGCTTCTAGTCAAAGTCAAAGTGGTCCTCAGAGAGGCCTTTCCCTGGCCCTGTCTACTGTTATGTCCACCTGATCCTGGACGCCATCCTGGAATATCTACCTTTACCAATAAAGTGTCAGTCCCTTGGTGAAACTATACATGCTGGTTAGTCTTGTGGACTTGATACAAACTAGAATCACCTGGGAAGAGGTGCTTTTAATTGAGGAAATTAAATTGATTAGATTGCTAGCACCATGGGCAGTGCCACCCCTGGGCAGATGGTACCCGGCTGTATAAGAAAACAAACGACAAACTCTGAGGGAAGGGGGAAGAAACAGCATCGGTCCACGATCTCTGCTTTGGTTACTGCCCCAGATTCTTAGCTTGCATCCCTTCAAGGCAAGCCTGTAACCTGTGAGCTAAGCAAGCCTTTGCTTCCCCCACCTTGCTTTTGGTCATGGTGTTGACCACAGCATCAGGAAAGTAACCAGGACAGTGCGCTTGCCTGCTTTCCCGAGAAAACACTTTTCAGAGTTTTTCTAGGCACAGAGCAAGTGGGTATCTCGGTTTGGTTTGTCCAGATGTGGAGGCTGAGGTGAGATTTCTTGTGTGCGTGTGCTTTATTGGGCAGAGGACTATGAAGACAGAGGCAGCAGAACGTTAACTGGGGAAGAACCTAATAGCAGACATGTGGCTCTGTTTCCAGAGTGACCAATTTTCCTGTTTGCTACTGACGTGACATTCCCAGAGCCTTTAGTGCCAAAGCCAGGACAGAGCCTTTACTGGAACTGTGTGTTATCCCTCGTCACCCTGTTCTCGTGAGCATCCCTGGGGGAAGAACTCGACTGAACAGTCACCTTACTTTGAAGACAAACCCAACAAGCACCGGGTCAGTCACCGCCATGCATAGTAGTGCCCAGAGCTGGGGCAGTTCTCCAGGAGGGGAGTCTGTGCGTTGTGGATAGGAATTGCACACAGACATGGAATGAGTAGAGTCCCTAGAAAGGGGAATCTTGTGAGGCAGAGAGAAAAGGGAGCCTGCACCCACTATCACAGGACGCTCTTGAGGTACTGAAGAAAGGCGTGATGTTCCGTCGTCTCGTCCCGCTTCCATCCGAGCGACCCAAGTTACGGTCCTGCACGTTTTGAAATTATTTACTGTCCTTTACATTTTGGGGACTATCGTGGAGCTGAGGTGATGGGCATTTTATGACACTCTTTTGTCCCGTGTCTTGGTAATAGCTTACCTTTTACAACTAGAACGCTCTGGGCGTTCAGTTCCCGCTCATTTGTGTGCACGCAAAGTTTATGGCTTGCTGACTCAGCACCGCTTGGGGTTGTTACCGCTCACTCGGGGTGAGTCGGGGACTTTGAGGGTGCGTTAACTTCTTAATGAACCCAGGATGCTTGTAGGGGATTCTGGTTCTGTTCCAGCCTGACAAGCAGAATCCTAGTGGGGCCGTAGAGGCCGACTTTTCACAACTCTGAAACAGCCAGGAAGCAGGTCAGCAACCGGTCTTTCCGTTCAGTTCCAAATGAATTACTTTGAACTTTACACCCGCGACTTCCATTTAAACAACCGAGTGGTTCTAAGCGCAGAACAGGGACATCTGCAGGTACGCGTGTTACTTACGTGACGATATGTATTCGTGAGTGCACATGTTTATGTGAATGGGTTTTTTTCCTGTCTCCAGACAATATCATACTTAGCTTAGAAGAACACATATGAAGTAATGGAATCATAAAAGGACTTAGGTGGGGGTGGGGGTGGGGGTGGGTGGGAGAGCAATGGATCCTCCACACTCACCATTAAGCAGTGCATGAGAAATCCAGGAAGCAAGCAATAGGTTTAGAACAAAAGATCGTCCCTACCCACGCAATTGACAGAGCGTGCCCTAAGTTTCTCTACGGGCCTAATATCAAAAGGTAGATTTCAGAGTTTACCTTGCTCACAGGATGAAGTCATTCTTTCCAAGAGGCGCCAGCCCTCCGGAGCTGAACGAAAGGTAAATGTCTCGTGAGAGCCCTTCTCTGATCTATATGCCATATATATTGTCCATCCGTATTACCAGACTGCAGTATGTGTGTTCCCGGGAAGCCTTGCAGAATTACTTGGTAAAAATAATGGGGCTTGTGGGGAAAATAAAGTTAGGCAAACCACTCAAAGTACGTAATCAGGATGACAATAATAACAATAACTCTAAAATCTCAATGCCAGCACACATAAAGGTGTTACCTATTAATAAAGAAATATGACAGCAAATACAGGAGTTTATTTCGCTTATAAAAGATGAAGAGGGCCTGTGTGGTGGTTTAAATGAGAAACGCCCTCCACAGGCTCGTGCGTTTGAGCCCTAGGTAACCAGTAGGTGGCGCTGTTTGGAGAGGTTTAGGAAGCATGGCCTTGCAGGAGAAAGCACATCATTGACAAACAGGCTTTGAGAGTTCAGAGCCTCGCACAACTCTCAGTTTGCTCTCCCTGTTTCTTGTTGGCACTGAGGATGTGATCTCTGTTCTCTGCTCCATGCTTGCTGCTAGGCTGCCTCCCTGCAAATGGACTCTTCTGGAACTATGGTGACACCGTCTTGTCCCGACGCCATTTTGTCTGCTTAGAGCCTTCTCAGCCCTCTGTCCTCACAATGGCTCTGAGTGACTGTGATCACAGTGGCTGTGTCTGCCCTTGCAGCACTTTTGCGATTGATTGTGGCCCTGGTCCAGATGAACAAGCCGAAACAATAAACGTTTGTACAAATGAGACACAAACTAAATAATTAATAAAGGCATCGGTCATCAATCAAACAGAGTCATGTGACTCTGACGCTCATCTAAGATTGGTATGATAGTGGTTGGTGTCGTCTTTTGCCTTAAAGATCACTGTATGCCCTTTGTTTCGGGACCTAGAGGCTTTAGGGGCTCTAGACAAATATAAATGGCTCTAGTCTCGGCTTACGTGCATGGTGGTCTATAACCTTCTCATGCGGATTAGTTTGGAACCGGAAGCCATACCCGTGTTGTGACTATAATAGCCACGGCACATCTCTATTCACGGCCCACTGGTGTTGTGATGCATGCAGTATGCATCTCAGGAGTGGGACACACAGAACAGAACGTGCCTTTAGTATGACAAATGTATGCATTATTTAGGGCACAAAACCATTTTTGCCCACAGACATTAGGTGAAGGTCTTCTTCATTTGCGCTATACCTCAGCTTAAATCACCTTGCTTTTGTCTGATTGTGTGGCACCCGGCTCTCTAGTTACAAAGCCACGTCATTGATTTCCTGTCCAACGAGAGGCATCTGTGTTTGGCAATTAGCAAGCAGAAGATGCATTGTACAATAAGAAGTCCTGCGTTTTCTGGTTTTGGAGATGCTACTGGCTAATTTCTCTCTTCGGGTTTCAGTAAGAGTCAGCGAATGAGGTCAGCAATGGATTGACAGTTTCCTCCCTGCCGCACAGTGTCTGGTGGGGCTCCCTGAGTAGTTCCTGCTACTATTCGATCCACACAATATTAGTAAGAAAACTATCAGGAAACCAAACAGTTTCAACTTGTGTAAGTCCATCGACAAGGTCTCTGACCATAGTTTAGTAGGTACTAGACTTCGGCAGGTTTTCCTAACAAGTCAAGATTGGTCCTCAGGAAACAAGAAACCAAAGTTTCCTGTATCATTTGCGTTGTTCCCTTAAGAGCTCCCAAGGAAGGATGGCCACAGACAGCTTGTCTAAATGTAAATGACAGCCTCAGTTTGGCTGATGTGCTGGAGGACTGTTGAAAAACATGGCTGCCCTTGGCCTTGGCCTTTCAATCTATTGCTGCAAAGCAACGTGTAGCTTTGCAGCCGCATTCACTTCTGAACTTAGGAGCAGTGCGTGGTGCACACACTGGGTACCTCTTCTCCTACAGGCGGCCGATGGAACACACATAGACACAAGCAAAGAGATCTCAGAAAAATCAGAAAGGACCTATCCTTGTCAAATGTTGACAAATGACTTTGAAGGCTAAAGCCTGCCTCTTGGAACCAAATTAGTTCTGCGGGAATATGCCGCGTATGTTAAATTTATGGAGCTGTGTAGGTTTTTTATGTTTCAGCAAGATTTTTGACTTCTCCTCTCCTTTCCCCCTTGAACTGATTTCTTCTGAGAATATATTTCTAAGACCGTAGAGAATTGGGACTCTGAAAATCCCAGGCTGACTCTATCAAGACAGACAGCTGAGTAATTCAGGAAGTCTGCTGCTCTTTTTCAACCCCCAGGATGGGCAGTTGAAAGTCTGGCTTTGGAACTGAGTGCAGCTCTCCTTTAATATGTATGTGCAGATCATGTGTGTCAACCGCAGAGTGGGAAGGAGGTCTGAGTTCTACCCAGGTAGAAGATGAGGTAGAAACATGATTCTAATGGAAACGGTAGGTCCTGGAGCTCGATTATGGAGTTTTTGCTTTGACTCTACTTTAGTTCTGTCCTTTTCAGGAGCACTCACGGATCCCATAGTCTGCAGACTGCAGAGATTCTCCTACTATCCTTTCAGGCTGTTCCGAGGACAGAAGAGTGCCATGATTGTCTCTAGTAAAGAACCTGCCTTCTAAGCTGGGAAATGGCCCCTCAGGTAAGAGTATCTGCCATACAGGCACAAGGACCTCAGACTGAGTTCCCAGAACCCAAATAAAAATTGAGCAGTGACCACACACACCTGCAACCACAATGCTGGAGGTATGCGGAAGCAGAAAAACAGGAGGATTGTGACCACTTGCTGGTGACAAGCCAAGCTCCATGTTCAGTGAGGGACTCTGTCTCACTGAAAAATGGTAGAAAGTGATGGAACAGGGCAGTAGCATCATCTATAGCCAGGAGAGTCAGATGTGGAAGATTCATGAGTGTGGGTGCGCGTGTGTATGCGTGTGTGTGTGTGTGTGTACACGCATGCACGCACAACTAGTATAAGTCTTACACAACCTCTAACTGTCTTGTATATTATGAAAAGCACACTTTCTGCCCCCAGAAGAAATGGCACAGCCCCTTGAAGAATATTTACTTTTTTCATAGCTGCAGCTCAAGTACGAATGTTGAGTTAATAATACTTCAGAATTGATGTTAACTCAATCAATTTTATGAAAAAAAAAAACTGTGCTGTTTGTGATGATTCCAAAATCTCCAGGATTCTACAGAAACAATCAAGTGTTACTTTTTGTGTTAAATTAAATTTCCCTTCCCTACTGACACTGACAGTCTAGTCCACGGAATGTTTAGAACGTACGTGTTATTTAATAGACAAAACATGATACATAAAAAGCCTTTCACCACAAGACAGATGAAAATTTGGGAGTATAAACCTTATTTAATTTTAATTAATTAAAAGAAGCCAAAACATGATATCATATATTTTAATCTTTCATAATGAGTTAGTCTTCTTTTATGATTGGATGAACTGGTCCATATTTTATTTTGAATGAATGTATGGTCTAGAAGATTAGTGATTGTTTCAAAGAAAGAAAATGTTGCTAATTGAACATACAAGTTGATATATTTTCATCCAAATTGAAGTCATAGCTTGAAAATATCAAATGCTTCTTCCACAGCTGATCCCAACCCCCATAGTGCTGCCTCTGTCCTGGGCTACTCATCTCCCAAACCTACCTGCCTTTGGGAGTTGGAGGTGAGGTCGCACGGAGTCAATCACACAGACTCTGGGAGCAGGTGAGAAATGTCCCAGTAAACTCATCTTAACACTGATGCCCTTTAATATCCTCCATTCACACCCATTGGTCCCAAGAAAGCATCGCTTCTAAACAGCAGTTCCTGATTGGCTGGCATTGTCTGTGCCAGCAATCCTTGGGCTCTCAGGCAGTCCTCAATTAGGTCCTCCTGCAAGAGATGCTTTTGCAGCTGTGTGGTTCCTGGCATTTACTTAGAGGTGGCTGCCACTGTTCCTCCTATATCATAGTATGTTTTATTTTTATTTTAGTAAAAAAATAAATCCCATGGTGATTATTCATATCCTTTGAGATCATCGCTCTCTCTGGATCCTTTCTCCTACCTTCGTTTATCAAATAAACTCAATTAATTCCAATAAAAGTGAAATAAAAACCCACCATTTTCATGTGTAGGTGTCTATTACAGCACAGTTCATCCTTCTGTTCTTCCCTAACCAAAGCCTTGACATGGTTCAGGGTGACGGCCTTCACAGACTCATTGTCTGACTCCTTTGCAGCTATGTTTGGTTGTGAACCATGCAAATAGCAATTAAGATGGGGACAGAAGTCTTGAGCTTCTTCTTAGGAATCTCAACTTTTCCCCAAAGAAGACCCCTAAAACTAGAGAAAGGCATCTTTATGATTTGTGTCGTGAATGCCCATGAAGAGGATACGAGCCAATATGCCAACTACAGCATCAGAAGACAGAAAATGCAGCATCTCGGTGAAATCACCTAGCAGCTAAATCAATACCAGTAGGTACTTAACTCTAAACTTGAGGAGGAAAAAAATAAATCTTTGCTACATTTGCTGCTTCTCAGTTCAGGGTGGCTATAGCTTAGCCAGATTTGCTTCTACAGGCATATGAGTGGAACCTTGTCAAAGAAGGCCTGGGTTTGCGATTGGTCTGTATTTTAATTCATAATAGTCATGTCGTACATGGTCACAGTCGCCTATCTTTTTAAGCTTTCCTGGTAAGTACTAGAACTTGCTTTTGCTTCATTTTTCTATTTATTCACAATTTTCTCTCTACCATCTTGGAATCTCACTCAAACTTGCCTCAGAAATGGAAGCCCTCTGGAACATTTTCTTGGGCTTTCTATCATGGCTCCCTGACACTTCACCCCTGCTCCCCTGCATCTTTACCTTGCTCACATCCTCTCTAGACGTGGAGAACTCTTGCCGTTCATTAGGTCTTTGTTCTGTTTTTTTCCTCTTCTTTCTTTTTCTGCATTGTTAATCTACCTCCTCTTTCTAGACCATCACAGCATGACATGACAGCGTTCCCCAACTCTCTTGTCTTTCTATTAACTTGCTGCGACTCTTCTTCCTCCTTTCAAACCCATTCCTCCAGTCAGAAACAGGACCTGAGCTCTACCAGCTCTCATTTTCTAATGAGCCTCCCTTTCCCTTTCAGCCCATTACAAACTCTATTTTCTTACCAGTTCCTACCAGCCCCAGGCAACCAGACTCCTGTGGCTCCCACTCTCTGCAGATGAATCCATAAAATACCATCACCAGTAATATTACATACCAATCAGCACATTCATAGTTTCCAATATCTCTGAGTCGCTTTAAAAAATCAAGCAAAATAAACAAAACATTTCCTTCATCCCATACTGCTTCTTTCTGACTCTTCTCCCATAAAACCAAGAAGACATTAGAACCTCCTAAGGCCAGCCTGACATTTTTTAATATCTTTGTCTATGTCTATCTTTCTTCCTCTCAATTATATCATTCCCTAAAGTAAAAGTGACTATCTGTTGACAGCCTCTCCTCTGAGGTCTAGATTCCTATATTAAAATATCTATTTGGTGCAGAGTGCCTATATAACATAATTCTCAGATATGATCTCTTCATATAAACCAATGGTTCTACAGGGCTCTATCTCTTTTTTGGCTGTGGTCTTTACTTTTTAAGAAAATTTTATAGTGTGTGTATGTGTGTGTGTGTGTGTGTGTATGTGTGTGTGTGTGTGTGTGTGTTCTTGCACATGAATGATTATGCACACACATGAGTATGGTTGTCTGAGGAAGCCAGAGGCCTCATATGCCCTGGAGTTAACAGCAGGTTTGATCTGCTAGGCCTGGATGCTACTGTGATCCTCTGGGAAAACAGTGTGAGCTCCTAACTGCTGGACCATCTCTGAAGCCCAGGTCCAGTGTTCCTAATGTCAGGAAAAGCCAACCTCATCATTTGGGAAGGAGGCTGTCAACCTTGATATTACCCCTCTGTTCATTTCTTACAGCTCATCTGTTGGCAAAATCTACTGGTTCTGGCTTAAGGATCCGTGCCGGACACCAACAACTGAAGTAACTGCTTATTAGATTTAAGTTCTCACAAGAAAAACTAAGAGGATAGACTTGGGTAATGGTTAAGTCTGCAAAGTGACAACTGTTCTCGACATGAGTTTAGATCCCTGGAGCCAGAGTGTAGGAAGCTAGGGATGGTGGTGTGCTCCTGTCACTTGGGCTTGTGGGGGCTGGAAGAGATGGAGCCCTGAGGCTCACTGGCCAATCAATCTAGCCAAGCGTGTGTATAGTTTAGTAAGAGACTCTGTCTCATAAACTAAATGTGGACAGCCACAAGAGGTTTCTCACAACCCTTTTTGTCAGGCCTCCATATACAGGGCACCCAGATGCACATATCTAAGTATCCACATTAATGGCTGTGAACGAGAGAAGAGAGAAGAGAGAGACAGAGACAGAAACACAGACAGAGAGAGACAGAGCAAGGATAAAGGGATAGAAGAGAGGGAGAGGGGAGAGGGGAGAAGGACAGAGCGAGAGAGAAAGAGAAAGGAGAAAGGGGAGAGGGAAGAACAGGAGTGAGGAAGAGAGGGAAAGGGGATAAAGAGCAAGAGAAAGAGGAGAGAAAAGGGGGGAGAGAATGGAGAAAAAGAGGAGAGGGGAGAGGGAGGGATAGAAAAGAGAGAGAGAGGAGGAGGAGAAAGAGGAGAGGAGAGGAGAGGAGAGGAGAGGAGAAGAGAGGAGAAGAGAGGAGAGAGAGTAAAAGTTATAAAGAAATTTCAGAACCAGTGGCTGGCATGGCCATGGGGTTCCCAAGTCCTCATACACAGAGCAAGCTGTGACTGGGAAACCACACCGAGGTTAGAGCTGAAAGGGCACACCGTTTCTTTTGTTGGGACTACACTAACAGGACCATGCACAGGTACACCTAGACATGCATAGAAGGACGCCTGTATCAGCAAGGTTCACAGTAGACCCAGAGGGACCAATACCCAATGCATAGCCCAAAATGGCGGCACTAACCTGAGAGACTCACAGCAGAAGAAAGACAGACAACTAAGACTGACAGATTTAAGATACACAAAGCAAACCGGGGAAACAAGGAGGCCACACTTCTGCGATGCTCCTGAGCTTGTATGGTTCTGTTTGGAAAAGCAAACCAGACATAAAACAGCACTGAGGATGAATCCATTGATATGAAGTCTGAGAAGCTGGAAAACGGAGCCACACCTCTTAGCTATTATGCTAAGACGGGGAAAAATTACAAGAAAGAAGACAATCAGTTTGATATAAGTAGAATTAGCATTGAATAGCATTAAAGTTTTTAGAATGTGGGCAAGACAGTCTTTCTTGTTCTGTGTACTCTTGTATTTATTTATTTACTTGTTCGCATTTATTTATATACACACACGTTTATAAATATACATGCATTGTATTTTATAGCAAAATATACACATAGAAAATATATAAATAACTTTTCCAAATAACATTTCTATGTGCACAGCTAAATCCACCCACCCAGAGGCTGATACGCCCCGGCCTCAGTGGTACAGAAGAGACTCCCTGGTTGTCTTCTTGTAGCCATTGCTGGTTGCTCACCATCCTGCCCCCACCTTTGTTTCAGCCTTTCTTGTGAACATGCCAGGGTCTTGACTTCCTCATTGCCTCTCTACTCCGGAAAGCCACCGGGTGACTGTGGATTTGCGGAGCTTGGGCTCAGCCAGGAGACACTATCTTCCCTTTGGAAATGAGATCCCACCCCCCAGGCTGTCTTCTCCCGTGGTGCTCCACGATACTTGCCTTCCTTCTTGTGGTTGGTTAGTGAGGTGAAGCTGGTGACCTTGTTTTTCATTATCGTGACCTGAGAGAGACATACACTGATCCTTGGCTAACTAACATGTTGGGAAGGAGTAAATATGTTGGGCTTACAGTCAAAAGACATCCCATTAGCTGACATGTCTGAGCAATATTAACAACGAGGGTGTAATGGGGAGAAATGGGCAGGAAGAGAGAAAGCAACAGATGAGAAGAAACACATTCACATTTATATGCCTGCTGTGTCTCAGCCGTGGACAGATGAGAGGAGACTCAGCCACGATAAAAAACATGGAGCGACAGAGAGTGGGGTGGGCAGAAGCCTGGCTTTCTCTCTCTGCACCACGTTTCCTACTGAATACACATAATTACATGTGAGGTGAGCTCAGCCATTCCTTCCCAGATTATCTTTGTAAGAGAATATGGAACCAGAATTTTCTTCATTTTCTACAGTAGTTCTTAGTGAACTTAAGAAACAACATCATCTCTTGGGTGAAAGACACTGACCTGGATGTGAGCCTCCCAGGACCCAGGGGCTGCAGACCTCTGGGACTTTGAAGATCTGGGGCCCTCAACTGTATCCCTGGTCCCTGTGCAGGAAAGCCGTGTAACCTCTCCTTCCTCAGGCAATGATGCAGTCACGAGGCCATCGTTGGTGTGCATAAGACAGGTGAGAGCTAAGGAAGTGCCCTGCATGCTAATTAGACTGTCCACAGTTCAGTCAGCCTAGAAGTTCAACATCTTTCTTCATTTATTTTCAATCTAAAAAGAAGCTTCACATTAGAAGCGAAATCAGAATACCAATTAATTCAATTCAGCAATTTTCCAAACACGTTCTCCACAGCCGTAAACCAGCAATATTTGAAAATTAATTTCATAATATTAAGCTTTACCCCTTAATCTATTACTCACAAAGAGAGAAAGACACATTGATGCTGCTAATATACACACATTCCCTAAGCAATTTCAATAGCAATATATTAATAACAATAACTCAGACAGTAAAATATGGGTATCTATGAGAACAAAATCATTTTTCGATGTTAATCAGTCATCAGAATTGATATTCTGTACCAAGTCCATAAGTTTAAATGGCCAATATGTTTCAGGGAGCAAAGAATCATTTTCTATGTCAATTTGGTCACCAGGACTGATACCTGATATCAAATCTATAAATTGAAATTGGAGGTAGGGTGCCAATTTTCTTTGAAACGACATCATAGAATTCAAAAGGTCAAGTCTTAAGAGACTTATTTGAGGCCGAGTCACATGGATCAATGTTTATTACAAAACATATTATGTAAAAAATATCTGGTCCAATGTCATGACATATGCCTGTAATCTCAACGCATGGGGTACTGAAACAGGGGGATCATGAGTTTGAGGCTAACTTGGACTGAAGAATATGTCTCAAAAAAATAACTTACAACAGCCGAAAGGCTGTTTAATTTGATATATCAGAGTCTTGAGTTACAGGTTTATTAACTACAAAATCAATTGGTGAATTCATTTGCTGTTTTTCTATTGAAATCAACATATAATTAATTATGGTAAGCAAAGTCAAGGGAAGATTAGAAAAAGCTAAATAAACCAGTGTGTCGATTAGGATTTGGGTCAATTTTGTAGTCACGGCTTTCATTTTTGTCTTGTTGTTGTGAATATCTGGTTATGATTTCTAGTGAGAGGATCTTGAATAAGAAATGCCCCCCACAGGTTTATTTGAACCCTCAGTATTCATTTGAAGACTTAATAGTATACATTTACTTCCGTTTCAGAAGACTATCAAACATTTAGGAGATAGACCCTTGCTTGAGAAGTATGTCCCTAGAAGGTGGAGTATGAAATATGATAGCCTTAGCTCACTTTCTGTACTCTCTCTCTGCTTCCCGTGTAGATTAAAATGTGACGGTCCAGCTTCCTGTTCCTCTTGCCCTGCCGTGCTCTCCCTGCCATGGTGGACTGTGGCCCTCCAGAAGTGAGGAACACAAAGCCCCTCTTCTTAAGTTTCCTTTGGTCATGTGTTTAATAACAGCCATAGAAAAGTCACTAACATACCAGCTCCAGATTTTTTTAAAATAATCATCTTTCTTGATGTGTAACTTACTTGAGATAAAATTCACTCATTTCTAACATCAAACAAGTCCTGGTTCCCCAAAAGTCATGGCTTATTGACTTCTAAATCAATAGTTCTCAATCTGTGGGTCGTGGCCCCTTGGGAGTTGTGTAGCAGATATCCTGCGTATCAAATATGTACATTATAGATCGGAACAGTAGCAAAATTACAGTTATGAAGTAACAGCAAAATAATATTTTGGTTGGGGTCACCACAATACGAGGAACTGTATCAAAGGGTTACAGCGTTTGGAAGGTTGAGAAACACTGTGTAATTGTAGCTAAATATAATTGGCCAAGGTTGTATGAAGATTTTTAATTTATATTCATGACTGACTCAATCTTGTTTTATTATATTATTTTTGTTACCTTTTACACCAGGGTTATATTTTAATATTACTGAAAAATACATTGATTTCCTTGATTTTTAGATTTATTTTGTTAATTACATGAATATGTATGTATGGGAATACACATGTGAGTGAGGTGTCCTTAGAGACCAGAAGAGGGCAGCATCGTGCCCCCTGGAGTTGGAATTGCAAGTGCTTGTGAGCCACAAGATGCAGTTCTGGGAACCAGACTTGAGGACTCTACAAGAACCGGATGTTTTCTTGGCTTCTAAATCTTTGCTCCAGTCCACTGATGCTCGGTTAGTAGGACAGCATGAATAATGGAGCTGGTGTTCTTGGGAATAAGAAATCAAAGCAAAAAGTTAGCTTGTTTTGGTCAGAGAGATGATATACACATAAGCCATGTGAGAATATACATGTGTAAAACATAGTGGCCAGGAAAACCATGTGAGAATATACACGTATAAACATAGTAGCAGTGTAAACCATATGAGAATATACATGTGTAATACATAGTAACCATGTAAACCATGTGAGAATATACATGTATAAACACAGTAGCAGTGTAAACTGTGTGAGAATATACATGTGTAATACATAATAGCCATGTAAATCATATGAGAATATACATGTGTAAACATAGTAGCCATGTAAACCCTGTGAGAATATACATGTATAATACATAGCAGCTGTGTAAACCCTGTGAGAATATACATGTGTAATACATAGTAGCTGTGAGCAAACAGTTCTAAGTCCAAAGAATTGAGCTCTATATCTATGTGAATTTTAATAGTTTACATTGCGTTCTGAATGAGTGAAGTCATTATATTCAAATTCATTCCTTCAGTTGTGTATAGCCTCTAATCCTTTTATACATTTAGAAATACTCATTTAATATTTAGTATGCCCTTTACAACTTCCATTCCTCCTTTTAGCAAGAGAATGCTATTACTTGTGAAAATGCTTCGATATACACAAATCTATAGTATACTTTGTTATTAATGATTGATGTCCGGGGTCCAGCTCACCAAGAGCAGAGCTACTCCTGATTTGGTGGGCCTGGGCATCATATAAAAGCAGACTGAGCAAGCCACGGAGAGTGAGTAAGCCAGGAAGCAGCATCCTTCCATGGGTTCTGCTTCAGTTCCTGACTTCAAGTTCCTGTCTTTTGTTCCTGCCCTGGCTTCCTTGAATGGGAACTACACTCTGTATCATCAAATAAGCCCTTTCCTTCCCAAGTTCATTTTGCTAATGTTGTTTTTAAACATGTGCGCTCTCTCTCTCTCTCTCTCTCTCTCTCTCTCTCTCTCTCTCTCTCTCTCTCTGCCCTAAAGAAATGTGAGACATTTTCAAACACCTGATTCCACCAGACCATGTGATCAATTTGTTTCTGTAGATGACTTTCTTTGACCTGAGCCACAGTGTATATATCAATGTCAGGGACTCAGACATAATTTGAATTGCTTCATCTAACCTCTGTTTCACATCTATTTGTTCTAAAACTCATATCCTTTATAAGTAGCATTTCTCCAGTGGTGAGAGCTGATCAAAAGTCCTACCTCTAGTTACACCAGACCTTTAATTTCCTTTAATTGATGGCTTCTATTTTTTCCTGTTTAAATATTTACCCTATGATTTACTTTGAGAGTGTCATGCATGAGGACTATATTTACATCCTTTTTTGTCCTGTGCTCTCCCCTTCCAACTCCTACAATCTCACCCCCACCTCTCCATTTCCTCTCCAACAAGTCCCTCACAACTTTATGACTGCTTCTTTAATTATTGGCAGACACATGTGTATATAAACATAGCCTGCTGAGTCTATTTACTGTGACTGATGTGCATGTACATTTAGGGTTGACCACTTGGGATTAGAAAGCTCTCAGGGCTCTCAACCCTGGAGAATCCTGACTCCTCCATCTCTCAGCATCCAGTGACTGCCTGTAGCCTTCATCTGGGGTGGGGATAATAGAGGCCTTATGGGCTGGCTGCTCTGAAATCCCATTGGCTTTCGTTTTGAGGTTCTTTTCTAGCTAGGCTGAGACTGGATGCTGTCAACTGTTAAAGTACTATTGTGTCTTCTTCCTCTAGGTACCATCTTAGAGACCCATGATGTCAACTGGAGCTGTTCTTCATGGGTCTCTCTTTGCTTACCTTTATACAGTGGTCTACCAGATATCCGCTGTGGAGTCACCACCCCTGTCTCCAGTTGCACTGTGCACTCTATGGGATGAAACTCTGCATTGTCTAAAATCGTACCTCAAACAAAGGCTTCTGTTGCTAATTTTGGATGGGAATCAATTCTTATTGTGACCCTTAAAAAGAACAGATAATTCTCAACTCTTTCATGATTTCAAGATTTATTGCTAGAGTGAGTCTTCTATTGAGAACTAGAAACAGTGACTAGTTATGGCTTCTCTCTTTCCTGAGTGCACCTGTGAACAGACTTGTACCGCATTAGACACAGAAGCTCATTTTCATTCAGTCAATTACAACTGGTTTCTCTAAGCTTCCTGGAGGTGCTTGCTATTCCTGGACCTGATTCAAGCTAATTTTCATGTCCTGGTATATTTTCCTTGTTTTTATTTTATTATTTTATTTCATTTACTATCCCTCATTTCTGATACAGAAATGTAATCAATTACCAGTTTACATTCCCTTCCTTGTAGACCAAGAATCTATCAATCACCCTCTGTGATTGTGTACTGCCAGCTAGCAAATGGGAGGTGGTCATGAGGTGTTTGTGACGGTTGGTTTTAATTATCAACTCAATACAATATAGGATCATGTAAGGGGTCTAAATGAGGCATTGTCTTGATTAAGATGACCTGGGCGCATGAATGCAAGGATTTATCTTAAGCTGGATTAATTGTGGTTTATAGACCCATCCAGAAAGTAGGCAGCACGGCTCCTTAACTTTGTACCTTGAATTATAAAGCAGTAGAGAAGGCAGGTGAGTGTAATCATGCAGGAATGAATGCATACATGATTTTTTTTCAGCTCTTGACTGTGGATTTGATAGGACTAGTTGCTAAGTTTCCTGGGCCTAGACCTCTCTGCAGTAATAGCTAGAAACCAGGAGCTGTGAGCTAAACTAAATTCTCTCTTCTCTAAGTTGCCTTTGTCAGGATATTTTATCACAACCAAGGGAATGAAACCGGAATGGTATCTGTATGTGTTATAATTCTTACTAATGCTTGCATATCTATTCCAGGGCTTCAAGGACTTTTACCAGTCAGAATGGAAAAGGGGCAGGGTCTTCACATCCATAGGTGTTTCTGCTGACAGCTCCAGGGACAGAATGTTGGCATTCTGTCTAAGCCCCACCCCCACAGTTACCTGGCAACAGCCAGGTATGCTCTGTCCCACAGTTACCTGGCAACAGCCAGGCAAGCCTGACTATAAAGGGGGCTGCTTTCCCCTCCTCACTCTCTTTGCTCTTCTCTGTTCTCTGGCCCTTTTCCCCTTTGTCCCTTCTCTCCCCATTCCCCTCCCCTCTTCCCTCCAAGTGCTCATGGCCGGCCTTTTCTTCTCCCCTCTTCTACTCTTCTTCTCTCATTAAACCTCTCCATGTGGAACTATGTTGGCTTGGTGTGGTGTGTCTGGACGCAAGCCAAGATTTATAACCCCAACTTTGGTAGCCCATACACTAATGTACCACAGACACATCTAGGAAAGATAAGAGAGTCAAGTTCTCTTTGTAAAAGAGTTCAGTGTTTTCCTATGCAAAACCGTATTTTTTTTCCTAAGCATGGATAAAAATGTGCATGAGAATGGTACTAGCTAGCAGTGATTGTCACACCATAACATCTAACCTCATGTAAGGACGCTACACAGACCTTTCTATTGTCCCGTTCTGGGGTAATTGCCATGCTTGAACTGTCTCACTTGTCAGTTCCAATTGAAGCATCCAAATCGCTTATTTTCCTCTCAATCAACACGAATACAGTGAAAGGCCCAGGAAGCTTAAACAGAGCTTTGGTAATTTGAAGGGAGCACAGGAGACAGGTCTTCATCCCCTATGTTCACGATTGCCTATGTGAAGGATGAAGGGTAAACAACTGTACATTTCACATTCAATAACACTCTGTCAAGTGTCTCTGTGACTTCCGGCTCATGGGTTCACTGTCCTAAGCCTGCAATCAGTTCTCAGTCTTATGTTCCTTCTGCCAGGGGCTTTGTCCTGACTCTCAACCCCTTTCTTGGGTCTCCATTCAACTCCCTCAGGATAAGACAAAGCTTCTGGAAAAAAAATACACCTGTTTTCAGAAAGGATGGCGTGCTCTACGGGTTGCTGGGATGGTTCTCAATCTGACCCACACAAAGCCGCAAACCATTTCCTGGGAACAAAAGGAGATGTTGTCTGCTCTTTGTGGAGAAAAGGCCCATGGGAGCCACCATTGATTATCTCCTGGTTTGGAGACTAAGATTTCTTCTGAATGGGATATTGAAGAGACAATAGACACTCTTCCATCACTGTGCATATTGACTTACAAACTAATCCCTGTTGCAACCCCATTTTTCCCTTAGAAAAGAGTGCTTCCCATTTGCCAGAGTCTTGGGGAAGAAAGAGCCTGAGGGATGTTAGTGTATTGTTCAAAGCAAGCTAATGATTGGTGCCCGGTTTGCAGGCCAAGGATTACCCAATTCCCAAAAGCACAGCTGTATTATAAAGGAGGAGGTAGTGTGAGAGGCCTCGATGGGCAGTAATGTGGAGGTCTGCTTTCTCTAAACCTGAAACATAATTCCCTTTTGAAATAAGTAATCATGTGTGCTTAAAGTGCGGCCACTCCTCTGTACATTCTGAGTCACTGTAAATGTGGGTGTTTTGGAGCCTGAGACAGTGAGTCAAAGACTAGCAACATTTTGGGGGGACTTGACTCAGCTACTGTTTGACTGCCTTCTGGTCATGATCACTGTAAAATTAACAGCACCAGATTCAAACGCTAAAGCTCTAGTTTGCCTGGAATTCTGACACAACTTTCCTAGGGATGACTTTGACTTTATTTTAAAACGCACTCTCGTAACACAGATACACACACACAAAAAAAGCACACATGCATTCAACTCACTCTCTCATACACCCAATCATATACTCTCATAGCTACACGTGTGTGTGTGCATGTGCGTGCGCACCCACACACACACACACACATGCACACTCACCCTGATACATGCACTCAGAGGTGCTCTCTCTGTCTCTGTCTCTCTCTCTCTCTCTCTTTCTCTCTCTCTCTCTCTGTGTGTGTGTGTGTGTGTGATTTATTTTTGTTTGTTTGTTTTGGAATCTCTAATATTTCTTTCTGTTAAGGCACATACACCAGAACAGGATAACACTGCGAGACTTGATATATCCTTCATCCAAGACTAACTAAGTCAGAATGCATCCGGAACATCGGAACCTTGAGAATCTGCCATGCCAACCATTCTGGTTATTTTGAGCCCAGTGGAGGGAGCTGTTCTTACACAACAGGATCAGGACTGAAACCCATATTTCTCCCCTTCCACACCTTAAGCAAACCAAGGAAACTGGGTTTATTTCTGATTTGACTAACAAGGGGCTAATCTTATTTCAAACGAAGGTAGGAAAATTGCCCCCTCCGCTTAGATATGCAGCGGTATTCCGGAGCCAAGCTCTGCCTCCTCTGTGCTGTCTGTTAGTCAAGTGCGCCTTCTGCTTTGATACTTTGTCTCCTTCTGTCTCCCTCTGGGTAGAATGGATTTCTAGCAAGACTTTAACAGATCCCAGTGTGTGATGTCCATGCTGGCTCCGGCTCAGGAGCAGGTACAGTTTCAGAGGTAGCCAAGGCTCGGGGATTTGGCAATCCTGTCTCCTCTAGGCAGAGAAAGCTACTGTGTGTGTGTTGTGGGGAAAAAATGGCTTCTTAAAAGGAATAGAAGCACACACAATGATAAAGAAAATGCTTCGCTTTTCTCTCCTGCACAGAAGGGAAGAAGAGTGTCTAATGAACACTCCCTAGCTTAGATATAGGAAAACAGAGATGGAGAAGAAGAGTCTGCCCTCTTTGAAGTCATCGCACATTCTATAATACAAGGCAATGATTTGTCTGGGTTATTTTAAGTGGAACAGGGAGGGAAAAGGACTTTGATGCAATGTATATATATTAAATAAGATTCTCTTAATTTTTGAAGCTTTTGGGTAATTCTTCTTCCGTATCATATTAAGGGCTTGATCTGAGATTAAAAAAAAAAATCCAAATTGCTTCCCTTTTGGGCTCACCTTTAATGGGTGTCAGCTTTCATTAGGTTTGAACTCTCAGGAACGATGGGCCTCCCTGTTCTCTCATCATCCATCCCCATATTACAGCCCATAATAATTACTAAGGGATACTGTCCTACAAATCTGGGTTCCTGGAAGCGATTACTGGATTACTGTCATCTTAAAAATGTAATTCTAAGCAAGATGCCTTATTTTTAGAGAAGGAAAAAAAATCACTTCTCTCTGAAGCCATAATGGGAGCAGAGGTGTGGATGGGAAAATAATCCTAAATGCATTATGGATAAGTTGGGCTGTAATAAACCCAGGGAGGCTTCTTATTCTGAGGAGCAGTGGGAAGTCCATCAGAGATCAAAGCCTTGTAATAGCGAAGCACATTAATAAAGTCGCAGGGATCGTCGGGGATGCAGGCTCACACAGGGCTGCCACTCAGCCACTTGGTTCTGAGTTCCCACCATCTCCAAGAGGAAAAGTCCAGAGTGGGCTGTGTCTTTACCAGTCCCAGTGTCTGGCTTGAACTGGGAAATCTCTCCAGGGCTGTGGGCACTACATGCATGCTTTGCGCTCTTCTTCCCTTTCCGAGGTCTCAGTAGTTAGAGTCAAATGTATGGGTCTGAACACTGGAGATAAACAGTGAGCACGGTGCTCGTCATCCATGGCTGTGATGGCTGCTGGCTACATGTGCAAACGACCCCCTCTGGCTTAATCTTCCTGGGGAGAGTTGGTGACATCTTTTTCTGACATCTTAGGACACCGTGCTAGAGGGAGGAGCAATGTCGCATGTCCTGAAACGTTAATTTTATCTCCTCTCTTCTGATCCATGTGCAGAGCAGCTTCCTCATCCCCTCACCCATTTTTTTAATCCATTAGAAGTCTGAGTCCTGCGGTCTTATTGTCGCTAAGATCTGAAAATGCAGTGGCTGCCATTAGCAGGAAGAACCCAGCACTCCGGTTTCTTCCCTTCCCTTACTTCCTCCTCTTCCCCTCCTCCTGCGCCCTCCCTCTCTCCTGTGAGCCTCTTGTCATACATGAACTATGAGTGGCATGGTGTCTTAAATATATACATTTGGATTAGCTAAATCAAACCAATTAACTTCACTTTTGTGTTGAGAACACTTAGAACCCGAGAGTTTATATTTTGTTGCAAAAAAAAAAATACAGTTATTTACAAACTACTGAATGGGCTACTGTGTGCCAGTAGGGATTAAAAAAATCATAGATAAGCTTTATATAAAGATTTCCTTAAAAATGAACCTTCTCACCCCTGGAGTATGGCTTTGTCTAAGGTGTATTATGCATTTTGAAAATTTCAAGCAACCATGAAGGATTTGATAATTGGTAAAGGAGGCCCAGCCCACTGTTGGTGGCGCCATTCCTAGGTTGGTAGGCTTGGGCTATATAAGAAAGGTAGCAAGTCAGTAAGCAGAACTTCTCCACGTCTCTGTTTCAGTTCCTGTCTCCAGGTTCCAGCCTTGAGCCTTGAGTTCTTGCTCTGGCTTCCCTCCACAATGTGCAGTCATCCATACGCCACAGACCCCCTTTCTTTACATTGCTTTTGAGTATGGTATTTATTACAGCAACAAGGAAGCAAACTGGGATTCCCACAGAGAGGCTGCCTCAATTTACCAGTTCTGTAGTAGGTAATCTAATCCCCTTCCTTTGTTCCATGTTCGCACTTACACCCACACACATACACACACGAACGCACACACACACACACACACACACACAAACACAGAGGGACACACTCATATGTGCACACAAACACACATGTGCAGACACACACACTCATACACAATCACACACACACACACACACCACACACACACACACACACACACATAAACACAGAGGGACACACTCATATGTGCACACAAACACACATGTGCAGACACACACACTCATACACAATCACACACACACACACACACACACACGTCTCCTTTTCCTATGTTATTTACTCTGACAGCTTCATTCTTCTATATATGTATTTTGATCCCTCTCAGTCCCAACTCCTGTCCCATTCCTCTGACATTCTAGAACAATCTCTCTTACCCTTTCATGTCTCCTTTTGTTTTATAACCTGATTAATTCAATCTGTGCAGCCTACTGGATTGTAAACTTATCTTGCTAACTCCACCCTGAGTGAGCAACCCCAGCCTCAAGGAGCTCATGAACAAGAGCCAAGACCACGCCCATCCAGAAGGCAGCGTCTCACAGCACCTGTCCTGCCGCTCCCCCGGGGACAAGAATCATTCTCTTTTCTTTGGGGACAGTCACCTTGCTGTGAGAGTTTCTGTATTTATTTGGTTATTGATTTCATCCAGTGTCTTCATCCACAAGAAGCACAACCTCCATGTAGCAAGGGTGAGAACTCGAGTGCCCGTGGCAGAGTGGGTCCTCTGTGGGTGAGACAACATATACGTGGCAGTATGCACTCCAAAGCTGAAGAGAAGAGGAAAGGCACCATCTTCACCTCAGTGTGTCTGCGCGCGGCCTTTCCACACAAAAGCTGTTTTCCAGCCTGAGCCTCTCTTCTCTGTCAGTAAACAGGGCTATCTGTTACTTTGCAGTTGTGACTGCTTCTGCAGATGGGTGTTAAATTAGACCTGACCAAGGAGTGGGAGCGGCACTTGTGGCTGACCTTTGCCAATGTCCTTTAAATGTTCATTTTTGACACTGGAGCAGTGATTCAGCGGGGGAGGGGGGCCCCACATAAATCACATTAATCGTAAAGGCAGTTTTGTCACTGGATGCAGTTTTGTCGCTGGATGGGCTTTGTCAGGCTTTGGAGAAGCCTGGACTGTTTGTGAGGTCCGGCTCTCCTGCAGAGAAGCAGCAAGGAGGACGGGAAGAGGACTTTTTAAAAGGGAGCCTATGTTGCACCACAGAGTGAGGCGTGTTCCGCCCACACAGATCCAGTTTCAGAAAACTCATTTGACTCTTGCTCTAACATCTAAGTGTTTACTCAGACACTGGTTTTTGTTTTTTGTTTGTTTTTTTTAATTTTTTTTTTGTTTTTTGTTTTTTGTTTTGTTTTGTTTTTTACACAGGTAGATTTTAACAGTCACCGATTGCAATAATCATACCTTCCTTTCCAAATGTAATTTACTTGTTTTTACATCTTATGAAACTAGCATATTCTAGCTTTCATAAACACATTCAACATTAATACCTATCTTTCTTCCTTCCTTCCTTTCTCTCCCTCCCTCTTTCTTTCTTTCTTTCTTTCTTTCTTTCTTTCTTTCTTTCTTTCTTTCCTCTACTTACTCACTTTTCATTCCACCCACTGCTCCCTCCCCAGCCACCCCCTCTCAAACTACTTCCCCCATCTCCCAACCCCTTCACCTCAAATCTGTTTTAAGAATGTTCCTAGTTTTGGGCAGTCTGTGTTCTGACAAAAACCACTCCTCCCACCCCAGCTACAGAGAGAATCGTTTTCAATCTGTGGCAGGTGTTTGCTAATTATTACTATTGTTTTAATTTTTAGTTTGTCATCATGTTCATTAGAAGGAAGGGTATCACAAATTTTTTATAGTTGATGAAATTTTTTTTAATCCAGCATTATACTTCAAGCATTGCATTCCCTGGCTGATGGAGTCGGAGGGCAGTGTGCTTAATGTGTTGCTTTTGATACTCGCTTTTAGATCCATCTCTCCCTAAAGGTTTTGATATTACCATTCCCTTCTCTATGCCAGAGTGGGCACATGGCCAAGGAAGACCAATAAGGAATCTTGAGCATGTGTGATCTGTCTCAAGAACATGTAATGAATCCTGGTAAATGAATGTCACAACTTCTTGGGATTGGCTGGTGGAAACATCTAGAAAGAAGATAAAATCCCTGGATACACTGAAGTCATCCTATGTAAGAGTGTAACTGGAGAGGTCACCCTATGTAAGAGTGTAACTGGATATTTGGAGTGGTCACCCTATGTAAGAGTGTAACTGGAGAGGTCACCCTATGTAAGAGTGTAACTGGAGTGGTCACCCTATGTAAGAGTGTAACTGGAGAGGTCACCCTATGTAAGAGTGTAACTGGAGAGGTCACCCTATGTAAGAGTGTAGCTGGAGAGGTCACCCTATGTAAGAGTATATTTGGAGTGGTCACCCTATGTAAGAGTGTAACTGGAGAGGTCACCCTATGTAAGAGTGTAACTGGAGAGATCACCCTATGTAAGAGTGTAACTGGAGAGGTCACCCTATGTAAGAGTGTAGCTGGAGAGCTCACCACCCTATGTAAGAGTGTAGCTGGAGAGGTCACCCTATGTAAGAGTGTATTTGGAGTGGTCACCCTATGTAAGAGTGTATTTGGAGTGGTCACCCTATGTAAGAGTGTAACTGGAGAGGTCACCCTATGTAAGAGTGTAGCTGGAGAGGACACCCTATGTAAGAGTGTAACTGGAGAGATCACCCTATGTAAGAGTGTATTTGGAGTGGTCACCCTATGTAAGAGTGTAGCTGGAGAGGACACCCTATGTAAGAGTGTAACTGGAGAGGTCACCCTATGTAAGAGTGTAACTGGAGAGGTCACCCTATGTAAGAGTGTAACTGGAGAGGTCACCCTATGTAAGAGTGTAACTGGAGAGGTCACCCTATGTAAGAGTGTAACTGGAATGCCCATAGCTGGCTGGGAGGCAGCATGTTCCCCAGTAGAGAGCAGAGCATAGGTGGAAGGAGGATGGTAATTCAAGAGCAGGACCTGGGAAACCTGCTGAGCAAACTAGCATTTTTAACCCTGCTGGGCCACAGAGCAGGCATGTTCTCATTCTGTTCAACCTCTTCCCCAAAGATGGACTGGCAAAGCCCAAGACAGTAATCTAATGCTTTTAGTCTTGCAAAGTTTAGTCTTGACATTCATCTGGTCTTTTCTTCATCCCAAACCTCAAAGACTTAAGCTTAATTACAAATTTTGTGTGAATGATTTATGAGCATGTGTTCTTATAGGCCAATTCTAAAGTAATTGTCTGAGTCACATTGATCAGCATTGTTGTCAGCATCCTTTTCAAAGACTTGGTAAAGTCACTCTCAGGTAAGTTCAAGTCCAAAAGAGCCAAAGAAATAGAGACAAAGCAACAGCAACAACAATAAAAAACCCTCCGTATTTACAACACTTCCAAAGCTAGCTCGGGAGAGGAGGTGGGTCACCATATAATCCATTCCATTTCAATTTCAAAAGACATTGCCACTGATCAAAGGACACTGTGAACAGTACATTTCTGTAAAATGAATTCTGACAATGTTCTGTCAAACACATATCTTACTTTAGCTTTCCATTTGGAGGGGAAAATGGAGGTAGCCAGGGAAGATAAATAAAACGGAGACTGGGGATGTCGAAGGCTGCCGCTTGGTCTGATTTGTAGAATTTCTGTAGTTTTCTAACCCTGGGGGTTTTTGTCCAGATGGTGGAGCACAGCTTCTGAGCCCAGGGTGTCTCTGAACATACTTTTCCATTTCTCCAGGATAATGGACATCAGAAGGAAATGCTCTCTTTGGCCACCACCAGTTCAATTTCAGGAAGGTCAAGTTTGGGAACCTCATGGTTTGAGAATAATTTACCGATGAAACTAGGATGCAGAAAGTGTTCTTAGATAAATCTCCCAGAATTCCGTGTGCTACATTCTTCAGACCAGAAGGGAAGTGAAGTTAGTAATCGGCTGGTTGTTGTCCAGGCATCATGTTCTGATGAGTGTAAAAACAGAGAACACTTGAAGTTAGTGCTATACCATATGTAGGCATTTAAAATCATGTTTGGGGATGTAGCTCAGATGGCATGAAGTGCTGGGTTTAGTCCTGGACAACACATAAAAGTGGGTGTGGTGAAGCTCATGACTGTAATCCAAGCCACTGGGAGGTAAAGGCAGAAGAATTAGATGTTCAAGCTCAGCTGCAGCTACACCGAGATCTTGAGGCCAGCCTGGGCTACAGGAAGTCCTGATTCAACAACAATAGCATAAGGCATCATTTAATTTCACATGCATGAGCATCTGCATATATGCATTCCCTCATGTAAGCATGTTCATGCCCACCCCCCACGCATGCTCCCTCCAACACACTGAATGGTTCCTGACTGTCTGTGTGAGGCCACCTTAGAGACATTGTTGGTAAGTCAGCTATCACATGCAACTTTTGGAAGCCTATACAAACCTGTCTTAGTAACATAAAAAAATCTGACTGATTTGAGACTTGGCTCACAGGGTGACTGCTCTTGCTCAGGGCGGAACTAGGAACAAAAATCAAACACAAATGTGCAGTGAACCAGATGTAATTTTAATTTTTCAACAGTTTACTCCTGACCCTGTGTCGATGACATAGATTATTCATGGCTACGCTAATAAATGCTAAGTATTAGTTGCATGGCGTAAAGTCTATATTGTTTAAGTCAATTTGTTGACTTTAAATACTTATGTCTTTAACACACCTTAATGAAAAATTCAGTTTCTGATCTCTGAGGTAAAAATCGGAAAACGTGAAGAATTCATAACAACAACCCTATGCCTTAAACGTACCCTGAGGTGACATGTTCTGATGGATCCTGACCGAAATACAGAAGTCATCTACTTATTAGATTGCTTGATATTTTTCTTATTTAAAACTAGACTTGATCCAGGAGGAATAGTATCATGAGTCTCTCATAAAAAGAGCAGACACTTTGTGGAGCGTGTCGCCTGTGGACAACTTTTGCTATAAGTGCATAGGTATCAGTTATCTAATGACGTGTAAGGGAGGAGTCTAAGAAGTATGTGCTCGCCACCGTGAACAATTGCTATCATGTGTTTGCTCTGCTTGAAGAATTGTGGAAGAACTCAGTTGGCTGCTTCAGTTTCCTGGTGTCACATGAGGTATTTTCTGTGGCTGCAGAATCCAGAGGTTCAACTAGATGAGGACGTGTTTCCAAATTCATATAACATGTGTCAGACTCTTTTGTCTGTTACCTAGAGTCATCTGTCCCCAGCCATGTAACACTCAAGAATGCTACATGAAACTGGGTTCTACCAGGGTGAGGACTCCTCCGGGGGTAATAACAAGCTGGAAGTCGCATTCCACCCATGACTGACTTCACCTCTGAAGCAACATCCCACACTCACGAGGGGCTTGCCTACGAGTGTGTTTGCATCTGGGTCAATCGGTGAGCCATTTTTAGTACTGAGTGTTCAGTGTGTGAGTGTGTCTACTGATAAAATAGAATGGCTGGATATGAACACCAGAGAGTTATTAGCTATGGGAAGGAGTCATTCCTTACCGTTTCTCAACTTGGCTTTGCTTATTTATGAAGATGGACACGGTTATTTGTCTCTCCTCCTCGGTGCAGTGCAAGCATCTCATCAGGGGACCCTTGAAAAAGTCCAGGCCAAGAGCCTCTCCCCAGTCTACCCAACCCCACAAATCTCCCCTTCTGCCTCCCAGAGGAAGGACCATACATGACTGCAGTTTTCATCCACCCCTCATCCGCAGGCACAAGGGCAAAGTCACGCTTCTAAGACGCAACATGCCTAACTATTAAGCGGGAAAAGCAGATAGGCTGGGATGTGTACACAGATTAAATAAGTAAAAAAAATGGGTCGATCGTCTGCCCAACAAATGTCAAGTGATAACTTATATTTACACTAAAATAATTACTCAGGGGAATCTAATAAGTCGTCGCTGTTATGATAAATGTGGAACCTAGAAGATACTGAAAACCTGCTTGAAAATTTAGTCCCATTCTGCTCTGTTTTCCCTGCAACGTACTTGTTCAATAAACTATCCACAATGAAAAGCCAAACATAAAAACAAACAACAACAGAAAACCAAACCAGCACCACCAACACAAAGGTGATTGAAAAACTCTGGGAAGACATGACCAAGAACTAGAGACCAGAAGCAGAAGCCATCGCGTGTTGGATAAGCCAAGCAATACAAAGCTAAACACAAGACAACAGAATGCACCGTCTCTCTCATGAGGTTATATCATTCGGACCGTATAAGAAAAAGCTGTGAAGTGGTGATTTAGAAGACAAAAGAAATTGTAAATTATGGTCCTGGTTTCTTATTTATTATTTTCCTCTCTATTTCTTGAACTCTCAACCTTCTGCCCCTTCCCATCTGAACTTCTACCTACCAAAAAAAAGTGTGCTTGTCCTAGAGAAAATACGGATAAATTCACATTCATCTTTGAAAACAATTTTCCTCCTTGTATTACCCGGTCAGGTTTGTCTGAGATCAAAACAAGACCTTGTGGTGCTCTGAAAATGAACTTGGTTAAGCTGTGTTGTTTCAACCCTGCTCCTATAATGAACCCCGGGAAGCTGGAGAGGCAAGGCATGGGCTGGAATTTTAAAGACCACATGTCCTTGACCACATTTGTCTCGGCTCTGACTTGGGGTGGGATGAGAGTCACCTTTTGATTACCCAAATATTTATGTCTCTTTCTCCTCGGCAGGGCTGAGCTGTTGAAAATTAGTCTCAGGAGGAAAGAGAGACAGGAGGTGTGTATTTCTATAAGCCACACCAGGGAACTGCTCTAAAATGCAGAAAGATACCCATTCTTGTTGATACTTGGTAGTTTGTAAGCATAACTCATGTCTCTGGAGTTTCAAACAGCTCTAGGAGCAGGGGTAGCCATCATGAACATCCATGATTTATTGTATGGATGTCTCCTAGTAAGCTCTTTTTAGTATTTTCAGGAAAGAAAAAGTCTCATTGTTTTCTTAAAATACACTTTAATGAAAAGATATTAACTTTATTTTGTCCGTAAGGGGTGCAACATGCCACACAGCGGACATTCGGAAGTCAGAGAACAACTTACAGGAGTCCGTTCTCTACTTACAGCTCTGGAGTCCCAGGAATTGAACTTATGCCCTCGGGTTTACCGGCAAGCACCCTTACCTGCTGGGCCGTCTCACCATCCCAAGTCTCTCTGCATGGCTTTGCCAAACTGAATCAAGAATCTGACAATTTAGTCCCAGCATTCTTGGGCATAGAACCCCAAACTGACTCTTTGGATGGGAATCCTTGAGTAAGTTTGCCAATGCCTCTGGGCCTCAGTTGTCCGCCTGGTAACAGAGAAGGCTGTGAGGATTACAATTTCAGGCAGAGAGAACTGGGTCCATTCCCCAGCAAAGATCCAATCAACGTGGGTTTCTGTGGCTCTTTGTTTTTGGAAACCAAGCGCCGTGTTGAGTGTCATCAACAAACACCTTCAAAGGACTTGTCTTCCAGACCAGGATCCAATGGCAGAATTGAGATTTCCTAATGGAAGAGTAAGTATTATTCCAGGGAATGGTGACATGGCTCAGTGTATGACAGAGCTTGGCACAAAGCCTGACCACCTAGAACCTACTCAACTACAAAGATGAACATGATTCCTGCAAATGGTTCTCTGACCCCAACTCTCAATCCCTACACAAATGAATGAGCAAATGAAGGCATGTATAAACAAACACCAAATAATAGATAGATAGATAGATAGATAGATAGATAGATAGATAGATGATAGATGATAGATAGATGATAGAGTGGATAGATGAGAGAGATAGATGATAGATGATAGATAGATGATAGATGATAGATAGAGTGGATAGATAGATAGATAGATGATAAAGTGGATAGATAGATAGATATAGATGATGATAGAGTGGATAGATAGATAGATAGATAGATAGATAGATAGATAGATAGATGATAGATAAAGTGGATAGATAGATAGATGATAGATAAAGTGAATAGATAGATATAGATAGATAGATGATAGAGTGGATAGATAGATAAATGATAGAGTGAACAGATAGATAGATAGATAGATAGATGATAAAGTGGATAGATAGAGTGGATAGATAGATAGATAGATAGATAGATAGATAGATAGATAGATAGATGATAGTGTGGATAGAGTGGGTAGATAGATAGATAGGTAGATAGAGTGAATAGATAGAGTGGATAGATAGATAGATAGATAGATAGATAGATAGATAGATAGATAAATAGATAGATAGGATAGATAGATGATAGAGTGGATAGATAGAGTGGATAGATAGATGATAGATAGATAGATAGATAGATAGATAGATAGATAGAGTGGATAGGTAGACAGTAGATAGATAGATGATAGAGTGGATAGAGTGGATAGATAGATAGATAGATAGATAGATAGATAGATAGATAGGATAGATAGTAGATAGATAGTAGATAGATAGATAGATAGATAGATAAATAGATAAATGCAATTTTTATTTAGCACTTACCACTGTATACTTGGTGTCCATTTCAATACAGATTGATACACCTCTACCATTTTCTGTAATAGTGATTACAGATTATGGCAGTGTCTCAACTCCTCTTTCCCTTCTGCTTTTAAAAATACTGACCCCCAAATGTAATGATATTCTTTATGTTTCTGTTCCTAAATCATTTTCCTCTCTCTCCCCTCTTATATTGCCCTTTTTTTTTTCAGTAACGTATTTCTTGCCAGAATACTCGAGGGCATTTTCGTTTGACTGCCAGCCATACCTGTGCCAAACACAGATCCTGTTCCCGGCGTGGCTCCACTACTGCGTGCTATCGGTTCACAGTGAGCTTCTTTGGAGTAATTTAATATCTGGTTAACTTAAAAATCCCTTTAAGGAAAGTCGATCTGTCTGTAGTACAAGTTCTGGTCTTTGTTTGGGGAAACCCAATGCTATTTATTTTACTCTAGAACCACAGGGTCCCTAGTGACAGTCTCTGCTTTGGGTCTCTGGTCCTGGTGATAGCCTCTGTCCTCGGGTTTTGACTCCTGGTGACAGCCTCTGTCTTGGATCCCTGGCCCCTGGTGACAGCCTCTTTCTTGAATGTCTGGTCCTGGTGACAGCCTCTGTCCTGGGTCTCTGGTCTCTGGTGACAGCCTCTGTCCTGGGTCTCTGGTCTCTGGTGACAGCCTCTGTCCTGGGTCTCTGGTCTCTGGTGACAGCCTCTGTCCTGGGTCTCTGGTCTCTGGTGACAGCCTCTGTCCTGGGTCTCTGGTCTCTGGTGACAGCCTCTGTCCTGGGTCTCTGGTCTCTGGTGACAGCCTCTGCTGCCCTGGGTCTTTGAAGACTAGCCCTGCAGGGGATTCCTTGCAAGTCCTTCTTCCCTTGTTCATTGCCTTCCTGCAGTGGCTGCCACTCAGGTCCTCCTTGCATCTCTTGGCTACTCACTGTCCCCGGACATTTATTTCACTTTCTCTGACTTTCATTAATTCCACCCCAGAATCGTTAGGTCCCACCAGGGTTCTCCACGGGAACTTCCATCTCTGCTCTGACAGGACTCAGTGGCCCAGCATGAGACACTCCTCTCTCCTCTCTCCACCTCCTTTTCCTAACTGCCAGCGCTGGCCAGCATTTGGGATATCTCAGATGTCCCTACTGACTAATCACTATTTGTCCTCAAATGTCTTATCTGGTATTTAACTGTCCATGTATCTTTAAATTACAGCTATTTTAGAAATAATTGTATTTTCTCCCTTTATATTTCCTCACAGCTAGGTCTTCTCTTTGTGGAGTGTTTGTCTCTGTTCTTCTGTGCCGTTAGACCTCTTGGGCAAATAGTTATTTTTATTACATATTAGATAATTCTTTGATGACAAGTTCCTGGAACCCCACTCTGCTGTTTACTATGCGTCGTGGCATTTTCATTGTGACATTTTCTCTTGGGCTTTGCTCCCTTCTACGTTTCGTGATCTTTGATTCTAAACTCATACATATTTGATCTTAAACTGGAAACTTTGAGCTTAAATCAAAGGCAGGTTATAGGTTCCTTTTTCAACATAAGAGCTTACATTTGTTCTTAATTCCTAACTGTAGGCTTGAGCTGGTAAGATGGCCCAGCAGGCAAAGGCAGGGTGCTTAGAGCTTCAGACGAGCGGTCTGAGTTTCCTCCCCAGGATCTACACAGTGGCAGAACAACCAGTTCCCACATGTCATCCTCTGATGATCACACACACACACACCAAACACAGCATGTGTTGTGTACTCACAGCTGAAAGTGTTACTTACGTGGATCATTCAAACCCCAACAAACCAAAGAGAACCAACATAACGAAATCGGGAAACTCTGCTTGATTCTGGAATTTTGTGTAGATCCCAATTTTTCACTGTGGGTCAAAGGCCTTAAAATCCCAGTCCTGGGGCAGGTATATTCAGTTTTTTTCCCCCCCTCTGCCCTTTGTAACCGTTCTTTGTGATTTTCCCTATTCCCACCTATGGGGGGCGCCACAATCTTTTTTGGTCAGAATTTTACTCGTTTCATCTCCCCGTGTTCTATTTTCATTTTCATGACCTGAAAACCAAAGAGACCACCGTGGCAGAGCAGAAGTGGATGTACCCATTGTACAGACGAAGGGTGGTGACAAGCAGTATGCCCAAAGGAGTGTCTGGGAGCGGAAGTCGAACTTACAGTCATAGTGTCTAAGAAATAGGTGCTACGTTTGTAGCTAATGATCGCATCCGCGGTGCGGATGGGCATGGTGTAGAGAAGGGCGCCAGTTGCAGAGAACCGTTTGCATGTACGAGAATTCTGCAGACCAACGGCTGGGGCTATGCAGACCAACGGCTGGGGCTAACCCACCGCCAGCATTCAGGACTGATGAAGGCAAAGCTGCCATGTTTTCAGTGTCGGGGACCTAGCAACCCTGTATTCTTAATTCCAGAACAATCTGATCTACTCAAAGTTGCAGGGCAAATAAGACGAAGAGCTTGGGAAACTGGGTGGCTGTAGTTGCAGAAAACTCATACTCTTTTTTTCTTTTTTTCCGGAGCTGGGGACCGAACCCAGGGCCTTGCGCTTCCTAGGCAAGCGCTCTACCACTGAGCTAAATCCCCAACCCCGAAAACTCATACTCTTGTTGGAGCTGGGATTTCAGCGCGTCCAGTCTTCATTCATCCCGCTCACCCACCCACCCAGTGTCCGTGACCCAGGGGAAGACAAAACCCAACAGAGACAAAACAGGGACACAAAACAGGAAAACAAGGCTGAGGAGAAGACTAGAAGAAGAAATGTATACATAAGTAAGGCCCAGGTGTAGTTTTAACATTTTCAAAACCTATTTTTAATATGGGTTCTTACTCGCTTTAATCTACTTCTGGTCCACCTCCCGCCAGAGGTAGTGTAAAGGAAAGGTTCTTAGGGTGCAGGGGGAGTGCACCTGTTTAGAAATGGTTCTTTGGAGCAAATCCCATCTGCGTTGTCCGGAAGTCAGCAGTTCAGCTCATAGGAGTCCCCAGAGGGAGCCATCCCCTTGCAAATACTTCACGGTTACTTCACGGGTACAGCAGCAGTCCGGCTCAGTGTGCCAGGATAGCAAACAGGAATCAGCTGCAGGGCCACGACCTGTCAGAGACAGCCAGGCCTCCACCAAATCGTCGTGAATCAGCCAGGATCTCCAGGCGAAGTTCTTGGCTGTGCCTCTCTCAGCGAAGATGTGAAACCAACCAACTGTTGCAAAGCTAGCTATCCAAGCCCCCGCCACTGTCCACTGAGTCCTATTGATCCGCCCTCCAAACATCACGTGTCCTCCATGGGTCTTGCCTCACCACGTGTCTTGCCTCAGCCTTAGCAAAACTCCACATGACTCCCACAATGTAAGGCGAACCAGTGCATGCCTGTTGTTAGCGAACAATCCTTCATCACGTGTCCTTTCGCGTGTTGTACTTAGCAAAACATCCTTTCACCTGCGTCTGCTTCAGGAATACACTCCTTCATGGGTCTGCCCCCAGCTAAACAGCATCTGATACAACTGATTTTGCAAAGAAACCAAAACTTCCACCTCACCCAGGGTCTTGTTAATTTCTAAGGTTTTGTTTAGGGGGCTGGCTCATCAGATTCACCCAGCATATGCTTGTCGAACAGGTATAAAGCAGGCGGTGGCCCATCCCCCTGGGTATCCTTGATCTTACTCTACTGTTATAACTTGAAGAAACTGATATAGTTTACAGCGCTGTTAAGCGTCTGGGCTTTGGCTTTCAAACATACTTTGATGAAACTGGTTGGATGAATTAGTGCAAGCGAATTTGTCTATGCTTCAGCTCCAATCCTCTTTATTCGGTGTCGCAAGGACTAGCATCCTTTCCCAGGCTGCAGCATTGAAGGGAGATGGTTCCTTTGTAACGTCTCAGCGTTGCACCCCAAGCTCCGTGGTTACCCATGTGTACCATTCTATGGGAAGGCTGGCTTTCCTCTCCTCACAGATGTAAAGCCAGGGATGTGATGGTGACTGTGTCTTCTGTTTCATGGTCAAGTACTTATAAAAAAGGGAAAAGAAACCAGAATACACTTTATTTATGAGGAAAAGAGAGAATGAGACACGACTCTGAGCCTTCCTGACTTGGTTGGGGCCACCGGTCATTATGCGTGATGTGATTTCAGCCAACTACTGACCCTTGATCTTTATGAAGATGCAAAGAGCTGGGGTCACTATATGAATTTCCTCCCCCAGCCATGGTCGACGGAAAGGAAAAATCTGAACGTGCTGATAAGAAACAGATCTTCAAGAAACATCACATTTTAAAAGCTCTGTTTATTTTATGTATATGTCTGTGTATGTGTATGTGTGTATATTTGTGTGTACGTATGTGTGCATGTGTGGATGCATGTGTGTCCATGTATGCATCTGTATGGACCTGTGTATGTGTATATATGTGTGTGCATGTGTGCATGCATGTTTGAGTGCATGTGTGTGTGCATGTGTGTATGCACCACACATGTGTGGGTGCCCTTGGATGCTGGAAGTGGTGGTCAGATCCCCTAGAGCTAGAGTTACAGGTGATCCTGAATCTCTTCATATGGGTTCTGGGAGCAAGCATGGGTCCTCTCAAAGAGCAGGAAACAACTAACCACTGAGTCATCTCTCCATCTCCAGAAAGAAATATTTCTTTAAATGATTCATTTTTTTAAAGGATTCAATACTCTTCTTGTAGATTATTTTAGTCATTTTTCTGTCTTTTGTAAAATACTTGTTTCTGGCACCTTGTAGATTTTTGAACACTTTGATCCATTAATGCCTTTTTCTTTCCCGTGATATATAAATAAGAAGCAGAATCTGACAACATTTTCAAATCACAGCAATTTGGAAGGATATTAACATCGAGACTGTAGTGAACTTGAAAGGAAGTCACACCACTCAGTGTACAGAGAAACCCTTCACTTAACAGAAGTTAAGTTGTGAAGCCAAGACCTTAATAACGTAGTAAAATTTCCACGTTCAGCCCGAGACATCAGCAATAAATGTTTATTTGTATTATACTACCTCCAAAGCTCCAAAAGAGAAAACCATTTTTGAAACATTAAGTAGAATTTGTTATAATAATTATGACTATAATCAAACCCACCCCTTAGTAGATGCCAGGAAATGTTTCCTTTCACACAGAACATCCTGTTCTTTATTTAAGGTGATGGCTAGACTTATGCTATAGTAGGAACTGGAGCTGAGGCTCCCGGAAGGGAAGCCATTCTGGATGCAATGTAGAGCTGGGATGGAAGCCGGATCCCTCTTCTCTAACTGCCCTTAAACCCAGTGGTTAGTGTTTCTTCCTCTGGCCATTGAAAAACAGGAGGAAAGGATGGCTTTTTGAAAAGCAAACATGAGAGGGGGGTTTTAAGTGAATGTGTGTGGTAAAGGGGTCGTCATAAATGTTTGACGGGTTTATGGTGTGGCTTTGTGGAAATGGATATAATTTGAAATGCAATTATAAGAATCTGTGAGTAAAATCACGAAGAGATATGGAAATGCAGCCCTCCACAGAAACCCCAGTTGTGCATAACCATGTCATGGGTAAATGCCCATCTGATAAAGAGGTTTTAATTAAACTCTGTAATTTATTATCCATTATACTTCGAGGAATTGAGAAGGATATAATCTGAGATGCCGTCTTTCTGTGAAAGAGGATTGTGTGTCATAAATTCGAAGCACCGTGTGTTTTCAAGCGAGAAACTGTCCCCACTAATAAAGTGTAGGGGGAGACAATAATTAATTTTCATAATCTTTAAACACTTAGTACACTCGTCTAGATACTTCCTTCTGTGAAAAGTTTGGCCTCGTTTTGTGTTGAAAGAGAACCTCATGTAAAAATAACTTTTATTTGCCTGAATTAATTGTCATCTCTGAGGCTTATTGCCTCTGTCTGCTAACCTAGGCCTAGTCCTGGAAGCTTCAAGCCTCCACACAATCTAGGCCTAGAATGTTGTCAGCCTCTGAACCTGAAGAGAATAAATTTGAATGGAATGAACTTGGAGCTGAATACAACCATCCTTGCTAGCTCTTTCTGAACTCTGGCTGGCTGGTCAACTCAGCTGCTCTGCCTCAAAACTCCTCTCCACACTGATTCAATCTGTCTTCTCTCTGTCTTCTGAATTTCTCTGCTTGGCCTCAAACTAACTTTGGCGCTATGTTCTGATCTTCTGCCTCCTTCTCATTCTCTGGTTCATTCCGACTTCACCTGTGTCTAGCTTGGCCTTTCTTCACCCTGCCGCTGTAAAACTCTCCTGATAAAACTGCCTCCCCTCTCTCTGCACAGCCCCTCAAGTAACTTCGGAAACTCTCTTCTCATGAGCATTGGGCAGACCCTGTGTCTGATACATTCTGTCAAATCTTTCTCTGATTCATCACTTTGTCTGCCCCTCAATTAGACAGCCCTTTCAAACGTGGGCGCTTCCTTCTACAAACTAACTTTACCTTCATTGTTTGGTATTAAAGGTGTGTGCTAAGAGCCTATCTGTATTCCAGCCAGAATATTCCAGCCAGAGTGCTTGGGCTGAGCTACACCACAACTAGAAACTGGTTTTTCCAATGAACAGATCGAATATCCTGCAACAAACTCATGGCAACAATTTACTCAAAGGGAAAAGTTTTGAATTAAATATAAACTGGGGACAGATTCAATGATAGATGGTCATCCTGTATTTTAGACAGCCATACATTCTTCATGAGTAGTGGTGTGTTTATAAATGCTTTTCCTACAATGTATGGTTCACATACCTCACAGATAGAACTGTGTATTCATGGGGCTGAAGAGGTGAGTCAGCAGGTAAGAGCATTGTGCAGGTCTTGTAGAAAGTCTAGGTGTATGCTAGGTGTTCCTGGTACCCCAAACCTTGTGGCTTACAACTGCCTATAGCTCTGGCTTATGGGGATTCAGCACTCTCCTTTAGTCTTTCCAGGTGTCTGTCTTATGTGCACAAAGCACTGTATATGCCTACCTGTGTCCCTGTAATTAAAAATGTAGAAAAATTATTAGGAAATATATATTTATATACACTCATTAAAGCCTTATTGGTTGCCTCAGCTCCAACCACAGTTATATAGTTTTTAAGTTTTAACTGTCTTTAGTTATTAGATTAAACACCAGGCAGCTCAAAACAAAACAAAACAAAAAACCAAATAAACTATATAAAGCTTCTCTGGAAGAAGACAAATCTGGAAACCCATTCTTCTCATTGTTCCTTCTAACCCTCTCCATAAAGAAAAATTCTGGCAGTCATTTGTTGAGATTAACTTCATGATGAAAGTCTCAGAACTATGTGCCATTAGGTGTGGGCTTAGAGTGATCTGTTTCATTACTTTTTAATATGTGTAACTACGCCCCAATCACATATTATTTCTAACTTTGCTCTTTTCACTTACACAATTCACACATAAATGAGCTTGCTTCTTGAAATTCTGTTAAGGTGTTAGCAGAATAAACTCCATCTCACATATCTTTTGATAATGAACATTCTATTTTAAATAATTGTATTTGCTATCAAAACAATACCGTAATTAATAATTTCAAGCAGTGAATTGTTGAGTGATAAGAAATGGGCATTTGGAATTTTAATCACTGTGCCAACAGCTTGTCCTTCTGAAGAGGTGGACTTAGTACATCACCTTTCTAAGAATGTGTCCCCAAACCAAAACAAATGCAGGGAGGGCAACACTGGTTTAATGACTCAATTATTTCACCAAATTAAGTGCTTGTGTTACAAATCCTTTAAATATTCAGAGGAGCTCTTTCCCAAACAACTAGGTGTTTTTATTTTTTCTATTTATTCGTGCACCTGCACACACACACACACACACACACGCACACACACACACACACACACACACACACACGCACACACACACACACACACAGAGGGTTGTGCATCTTTGATTTCCACACTAGTTTTCTCTTTCTACCATGTCAGTCTCAGGGGTCGAACTCAGGTCCTCAGGCTTGTGGCAAGCACTTTTATCCAGTAAGCCAACTTGTCAACCCCCAAAAGGTAGTTTCAAGTATACAAATGAAATAAAATTATGAGGTGGTGTTTTTGATGCCTCTTTTGTCCCTTTTAGGGCTCATGAATAATGAACATAGATAATAAGCATGATTAATTAGCTTCCTATATTTTTTAAAAGTAGCTAATTAGAGAAAAGGTGTTTTTAAAACTATTTTAAACATGTTCTTAAGATAATAAAAACACATCAGCTCATTAAATGAGGAACATGCTAAAATCTATGTAAACTGTTCATACTCCTGTTTTTTTTTTCCAGCTTATATTTTTTAAGAAGGAATTGCTATTTCACAATTCCATATATATTTCTCTTTCAGGGGTCACACTCCCTACACAGCCAACCGGACACAGATTAGAAACATGTATACATGAATGACCGTACTAGCATACATGTGAACACACACTATAAACTTTCTGTTTACACATATTAAAGGTTCTATCAAAGGCACAATCTGGGTTCTGTTTTGCATAGTGATTTTGAAGTACATTTACTTATTCTTTTCCCTTTGGTTGATACAAACACCCAAATCCCTTCCAGAGCGTCTTAGGATTGTAAATCCAGTTCATGTGCAATGTGGAGGAAAACCGTATAGCTCCTGAGGGCTCTCTGTGGACTTGTATGTCTTCTTTGCAGCACTGCTTTGGGAAAATCCCTTTTTTTCTTCCCCTGTTGCTGTTGAAAGCTCATCAGAAGTCTTAGGGGGTTTCTACAGGGAAAGGATGTTTGTGAAGGCTGATTTCTGGAAGGTTTGACTTGTCAGTTACTGTGCTGTTGACTGCCCTCCAAAGCAACAGTAATCCTCATAGTAGGCGTCTCCTGACTCTCAGTTCTCATCCCTTCTCGCTGCTCGCATGAAGGTATACACCATAAAAGGAATTCCAAACCCTTTTATGTAGGGGTTGGTTCTGATGCTAAGGTCCTGTTCTCTAATTGGTTCTTGATTGATCAATGACGATGTCAGGGGCTAGTTACTGGGCAGAAGGACAGAGGTGGGACGGGCAGGCTAGAGATGCAGGAGGAGAAGAAGTGAGAGATTCACCATGCTCAGGAAGAAAAAGCCACCAGCCAAATGAGATCTAGGGTGGAGTGGCCATTGGCCCGTTCCCTGACTGGGCCTGGGTAGAAGGTGGGATATTAGAAACGTAATTAAGCCGAGGGCAGATTTAGGGGGCTGAACAAGGAGAAGGCAACCAGGCAACTAAATTTGAGGGCAGATTTAGGGTGTTGAGCTGGGAATGCAAAGAAGGGTGTGATATAGCTGAGGAAGGCTCAGAAGAGTCCAGCAGTTGCGCCAATAAGGCAGGTTGAAACTGAGCTATGTGTGTGTGTGTGTGTTTTTCATCCATGGATCTAGTATTCTCTGGATGGGGTTGGTAGCATGATCCTCCCAGAGCTTAAGTCAGGGTCATAGGAAATATACACCACATCTTTATGTTTATTTCTCCACTGTTCTGTACAGCTGGGAGTTTGCTGTAATAGCTTCACAATTGCATGCACCTTCCCATAATGAAACTATTTAGTTTCTGTGAAAGCCCTTTGTTTTCTTTCCTGTAGAACATTCTGTCAGGCAGAAACAGACTCCACAAACTCCTCTGTGCTTTCCATTGCAAGCTCCTGGTTGATCAACTGCATTTCTTAACGTCCGTGCTATTACATCATCCTCCAACGAGAGAAGGAAATGAACACCGATTATATTATTTTTAGTGCAAAGTTGCTATCTGAAATTTGTGATTCGAGACCATGCTTAGACCATGGTCAGGGCCTCGTGATTAATAGTAAAATGTTGTTGTGAGTGGAGAAGAATCTGTGTGCATATGAAGACTGGAAAGGGAATTTACATACTCAGGGAGATGGTATGGGGACTGTGGGACTTGGATAGAAGATATGGGTCAACTGCTATGCTACGCTCTGTAACCTCCAGAAGTTGTCAAAGAAAGAGACAGAAAAGAGAAACAAAGTAAATAATTCTCATGAAGTCTCCTCTCCCCTAGCAAACATTCACTGCTTTGTAACCTCAGGGGAGGTCCCTGTGAGTCTTATAACTTTCTTGTGTGCTTTTGTAATGTGAGTGATTTTTAAATTTTACCTTGTCATTCCAAGTCTCTCTGGTTCCCTGCAGGAAATGGCTGCACAGAAACAATAGAATGCTGTCACTGCTGTCTAGCAGGAAGTCCAGTCACAGCAGGTGGAGCAAAGGAGCCCCTCTGTGGTTCTTATCTAACCTACCATCACACTGGACAAAGCAAGCAGCCATCTTTTCCTGTGGTTGTCTCTCAGCAGTGCACCAATGCAGATGGATGAAGAAGGTTAATAATGGCCATCAAATAATATCTCCCTTTAATTGATTTATAATCTGATTGGAAATCCAAAAAAAAAAACAAAAAAAAAAACCTTCCAAAGGAATTTTTGGTACTCAGGAAAATTACTTTAGTTTTTCTAGATTTCTGTACCTGAAAGAAGAGAGAGATCTGAGAGCACCCGAGTGTGAGAAATGAGAGCCTGGGAGTGTTCCGCACAATTTGCACTCAGGTTACTTCCGGTTGCATTTACAAAGCTGAATTTTCACACAAAAGGCGAAGGGTTTGAGTACATAAAACATGAAAAGCTTCCAATTTCAAGATGCATCATTAATCATGGCCTACATTAAGTAGTTCGTTCAACATATATATTGAATGAATAACTCCAAGTGTGCTATAATGTTTTATTCTATTTATTTGCTGCAGACAGTTTTAATACAGTCTACTTTGCCAATGGGCATTTTTAAGGTTTACATCATGAAGTTTTGATGGAGGTTTATTGATATATACATTCAAACTAGTGTCCCACCACTGAGTATCAAACACACCATGACTTTGGAGTCTAATGAGAGAACTGAAGCTCAACTCTCTGAGCAAATTTGAACCATATAATATGGCATTGTGATATTAATTATTGTATTAATTATTACTATTCTTGTGTATTAATCCTACAGTATTTTTTATTCTTCAGATGGACGTTTTAACTTTTGATACCAACTCTTATTCCGTCTACCTCATGCCCGGTAGATGATAGTATATAATATTTGTCTTTCTGGGTTCAGCTATTTTCACTTAACATTTAGTTTCCTAGGGACAACTGTGTATTTTCAAATATACACGACACGTTTACTTACCCACTTATGAAAAGTCAAGCTTCCTACCACCTCATACATGTTAGAATGACTCTTCTCAAAAAGAAAAGGAAGGATGACAGATGTTATTAAGGACGCATGGAGAAAGGGAGAGTCTAGGATCATATTGATGGGAAGGTAAATGGGCGTGGCCCTGTAGACATTTAAGAAAAAGGCAATTCCTAAAAAAACTAAACTTGAGTTGCCATGTAACCCAGTAATCCCATTCTTTGAGTACAAAGGGCTCCTTGGTTGTGATGTTCAGCCTAGGGGTTTTTGACTTTGCAACAATGTGGAAGCGGGTGGTATTTAGTACAAATTATCTTGACCCTTGTCCTGGTTAAATGACACTGGGACTATGCACAATTTCTGCCATTGCCCCTGGCCAGACAGGCTACCACGAACACAGATAGCCAACATCCTGCTATCATGGTGCTGGGTCATTTAGGTTCTGATTTGCAATCTTTTAAAATTGTAACAGGTTTGCTAGATTATCTCACCACAAATCAAGGAGCACTTGTGTGTGTGCCAAGACTTCCAGTGGAAATGTAGCCAGTATCTCAAAGGGATGTTATCTCCTGCCTCAAGTAGAGTAACCTTCATAAGTGGAAATAACAAAAACATCATTTAGTGGATGAATGTGATATCTTGACCTCAGTCTTAAGGCACTGGATAGAGGTTCCCAATTTCCCCCTATTTCCTTTTGTTTTTTAAAATTATTTTGTAAGTTTTTAATTTATTTTACATCCCCCATCACAGCTTCCCCACCCTTCTCTTCTCACATTTCCTCCCTCTCACCTCCCTCGTCCCAATCCACTATGTCTGTCTCCTCTCCTCAGCAAAGGGAAGGCCTCTCATGGATAGAGAGCAGCCTTGGCATATCAAGTTGTAGTAAGACCAGGATCACCTTCTTCTCTTGAGGCTAGACAAGGCAACCCAGTTAGGAGAAAGGGATTCAAAGGTAGGGAACAGAGTCAGAGACAGCCCCTGCTCCTACTTGATGAGTCCCACATGAAGACCCAGTTGCACAACTGTTACGTGTGTGCAGAGGGCCTAGCTCTGTCTTATGCATACTCTCTAGCTGGCAGTTCAGTCTCTATGAGCCCCTATCGGCCCAAGTTAGTTGATTCTGTAGATTTTTATGTGGTGTCCTTGATTTCTTTGTCTTCTTCAATCCTTCCTCTGCTCTTCTCCAAGCTCCATTTAATGTTTAGCTTTGGGTCTCTGCCTCGTTTTCTATCAGTTGCTGGTGATGCCTCTCAGTTAAACTAGGTTCCTATCTTCAAGTACAGTGAAATATCATTACTAGTGTCAGGGCTCCCTCTCAGGGCATGAACCTCACCTGGGCCAGGCATTGGTTTTCCCTTCACTCAAATTCTGTTCCATCTCATCTTTTACCCCTGCACATCCTGTAGGCAGGATAAGTCATGGTTCGAAGGCTTTGTGACTGGGCTGGTGTCCCAATTCCTCCATTGGAAGTCTTCCCTGGTTCCTGGAGATAATGGTTTCAGTCTCCAAATCTCCCATTGCTAAGAGTCTTAGCTACTAGGGTCACTTTCCTAGAATCCTGGGAGTTTCCATTGTCCTAGCTTTCTAGCTTGTCCCAGGAATCACCCCCCCCCCGCCCCTGCCAATCCAGTTGTCTCTCCCAGTACTCTCTCCTTCTGTCCTCCCCCACCTCTTCCCTCCAGTTCCCATCTCCACCTCTTCCTCAACCAGTTCCCTTTGTGGGTCCACTCAGATGCCTAATCTATCTCCCCTTCTCAGTGAGATTCCAGTGTCTCCCTTTGGACTCTCTTTGTTGTTGCTTAGCTTTCTTCGGGTCTGTGCTTTGCAGCATGATCATCCCGCACTTGCTCAAGGATGTTCATAGCAGCTTCGTTGGTAATAGCCAGAAACTTAAAACAACCTAGATGTTCTTCATTTACACATACATGCATTCACACAAACATACACTCACATACAGACACACACACAGACACACACAAACACACACAGACACACAAACATACACTCCACATACAGACACACACAAACATACACTCACATACAGACACACACAAACACGCAGACATACACACAAACAAACACACAGACACACACACAAACATACACTCTCATACAGACACACACAGAGACACACACAGACACACACAAACACACACAGACACAGACACACAAACACACACAGACACACACAAACACACACAGACACAGACACACAAACACACATAGACACACACAAATACACACAAGCATACACTCACACATACATGCATATACATATGCACACATACATACACATATGCAGGCACATACATGTGGTACATTTACACAGCAGAGTATTACTCAGCCATTAGAAGCAATAATGTCATGAAATTTGCAGGCAAATGGATGGAACTAGAAAAGATCATTGTGAGTAGGTAACCCAGACCCAGAAACACACACATGGTATACACTCACAAGTGGATATTTGCCATAAAGTACAGTTCCCCTCCTTATAGAGAGCCCACTGAGACCACATTACACAAACATCTCTGACTGAGCTCTCACAATGGAGCCATTAGCTGGGGTGGGGATGGAGGGTCAGGGGTGGTGGGGTGGTGGTAGTTGCTGGAGGATAGGCCTAGACAGGAGGCAACAGTCTCTGTGCTCCTAACCATTTACATCACAAGGTGCTCACACCCCAGGGATCCTGCAAAGCCCAGCAAGTGCTCCCCATAAATAAGTTGCTCTTAGGGAGCTGTTGGGGTTGAGACTCCAGGCCCTGGCAGCCCTAAAGAGGTAAATCTGACTAACTGTCTTTTATCAGTCAATTAGAGAAACAAAGGATGGTGACAGTGGGGGATTGATCTCCTGTGGCCACATTGGGAACAGGCTCCAAGGACTCGAGGAATCAGCCTTTCTGTTTTCCAGGTCCTGAAATGAGGGTGGGTTTCAAGTAGAGGGCTAAGAGCATGCATAGCTAAGCAGGCACTCTTCCCTCCCGGTCACTGTCAGTCATGGAGTCTGCTTCTCATCCGTCCCTGTGTTCCACCAAAAGAGCCTTGAAATCTCATGAGGCTCCTCCCTAGAGATTGCTTACGTGATCCACAGATGGACCAAGCAAGGGGAAACCCCTTCCTTCTGCCTACAGCTTTACCCCTCATGGAGTTCAGGCTGGACCAGAACTAAGGATATTTAGGCCATTTCTTATGGAAAATATTTTTTGTCTTAATATAGACACAGATATAGATATAGATATGATATGTATATATGTATGTGTGTAGATATGTATATATCATATCTATATCTATATATATATACATATGAAAACTAACAAAAATTCCACAAATACTCTAAAAGATAACTGAAATCAGCAAAGAATGTTAGTGGACAGAGTAAAATATGAAAAATTAAAAATCACAGAAATGTGAAGATAATATTATAAATAGAAATGTTTACATTTAACTTTTTATTTCTTGAACTGCCCATGATAATAACACACACATATGCATAACTACACACACACAAACATACACACACATACATGCATACACACTTACATACATATACATGCACACCCATACACTCACATACACACACAGACACACACACTCATACACACAAACATATACTCATACACACACATTCACATACACAAACATACACTCACACATACATGCATATGTACATATAAACACATGCATATACATACACATGCATGCACACATACACATACTAATGGTATAACAGGGTTTATTGTTATTATTGTTCATTTAAAAAATATCAAAATTACAGAGGCAAATTTTATACCAACTGCCCTTCCTTCATTTTACTCAAAACAAACAGAATAAAAAATAATTTAAAAAAAATGTGGATTTCCAGTTCATAAAGTTAACACACACAGGACAGTGCTCTGCCTGTACTTTCCTGACATTTGAATGCATGTAGCCCTGAGCACTGTGGTACAGCATAAAACTCAACAGGAATTCATATTTACCAAGAGATATTGTTTTTCACTGCTCATTGCCCTGGTAATTACACTATTGACTGAAAGCTTAGTTTAATTTGTATCAATTATTCCCCCCACCAGTCCCCGGCCACAACCATTTCAATATACCTCTCTTAGCCTTCTGAATCAAAGCTCGTTTGAGAACACGTTAAGTGTGATTCTACCCTTGGGCTTTGTCTGCTAAGCCCGTTGAAGTTGTGAGCTGTGTGTGAAGTAAGTGTTGCTGATGGGTCCTGGCTCTGTGTACAAGGAATTCAGTTCCCAAGGCTCTCCTGATTTTCCCCCTTTGCTGAGAACAAAATTTAACAAATGTCGGGAATACAAATTAATATTAATTAATATTATGGTAGCTATGCTTAGAATTAGAAACTACTTTTTTTTCTAGTAGGAGCTGTGGATCTTTAAAACCGTCTCTTTAAGTTGTCTAAGTCTCCAGAAGCAAGGCTTAAGGCAGTAAAAACATTTGTCTTGGAATCATGGACAATTGAGTTGTTTGACAATCTCTTAAAGCCTTACATTGTGAAGGGATGCCTGACTGCCACTTTATAAATGCAGAAAGGAAGGATTCGATTAGTTGGCTAATATGCCTCTCATGCTGTATAAGTCAGTGATAGATGAAGAATTTTATCTGTCCGCAAACTCAAAAATCATCCGGTCTTCTCGTATTAGGCAAGATCTTTTCATTCATTGTACTTTAAAAATATTTATTTTCATTTTCATGTAGATGGATGTTTTGCTGCATATATGTAACGTGTGTGCATACAATGTCTGTGGAGGCCAAAAGAAGGTTTGGATGCTCTGGTAATGGTGCTACAAGCAGTTGTGAGCCACATAGGTGCAGGAATCGAACCCAGGTTTCCTGGAAGAGCAGCCACTGCTCTTGCCCACTGAACCATCTTGGCAGCCGTAGCTTGGAACATACTTTCAAGCATCTATTCACAAAGCAGGATAAAAATCGAGCGTTTCAGACGACGGAGCAGACCAGTAAGAATTTGTTTAACCTCGTTCACAATCTGGAGAGCTCTGCACTGCGGTCATGCAGTAAGAGGCAGCCCTGGAGGTCACATGTGTCTGAGACTTTAGTTACAACGGGATGCCTGTGCATTTCCCTTAGACAATATAGCCTTGGTTGAGCCTAGACTCGTGGTTGACTCTCATTTCATGGATAGAGCCGACCCCTCCTCCCCCCACCCCGCCTGTGGGAGGAGAGAAGATACACCAAGGAGAGAGATTATAGACTGGAGTCCGAGAAGGACATAATGACCACTCTGCAGTCAAGGCATGAGTTCCATGGTGAACGAGAATAATTCCAAGCAATCTCTCGCTCGTTTTACGCTCTTGCCTGTCAACCCTGTTCACTCACAGTGAAGATGTATCTCTTAAACCAGAACCTCCATGTCCCATCCAGAGGCCCCATGTGACACACATTTGTACTTAAACCTTTCATCCTTGCCTCAGGATCTGATCCACTCTCCTCAGTTTTCCAACCTAGAATTTCTTTCACCACCTAAATATGCCTTTAATTTTCTAAATCCATCCCTAACTCTGAACACCCATCCGTATCCCTCATAGAGATCGTTTAGTGCATTTTATTGTGTGTCTTACAAGTTCCTTGAAGACAGACTGGTATCAGTAACTGATTTCTTCTAGTTGAGCACTATGTGAAATTCATTAGTGCCCAGTGCTGCTCATTTGTGTGTAAATGAAAGAACGGCCATCCTGTGGAGGCCAGTCTCCTGGCTTTTGATGAATGTGTTTAAATCCCTCTTCCCCCCACAGTTGTATGAACTACCCTAGAGAGTCAGCAAGCATGACCGCTTCACTGGCATAGACAACACTGTCTCCCTGCAAGACTCGGGGCTGTAATCTTCAGCGCATGCGCTGAGCTTCCAGGAGGCGTGGCTGCGCTGCTCCCCTTTGGTAGTTTTGTCTCCAGTTCAGCACTGCCTGCCTTTACTCAAGGCTGCTACAAAGCCTTGCATTTCTGTGACTGTAAAAGACACCCAACTGTTATAGTTTTGGTTGTAAGCCCAACCTCTAATGGCTGAGAAAAGACAATTCATTATCGTACAGTCCACAGACCCAGAGAGGCTGAGTAATACTGAGGGCTTGGGTGAGGGGCAGTGCACAGGGATCTCCTTGGGAAGGGGAAATAAATTAGATTCTGCCGGTGGACTGGGGGCAGGTAGGGTTGAGAACAGGAAGTATCCGGTAATGAGGAGGGAGGGGGAAAATCCTGGGAGAATCCAGCAGAGTCATCATCAAGGAAACCAGAGAAACTTCATCCAGCAACCGGTGGGAGCTGATGTAGAGGTCCGCAGCCGAACGTTAGGCAGAGTTTGGGGAGTCCTGTGGAGGTTGGGGAGAAAGGATTGAAGGAAGCAGAGGGGTCAGGGAAGCACTAAGAGAACATGGCTCACAGAATCAACTCACGGGGTCTCCTGGGAATTTTCAGAGATCGGGGAGCCTGTAGAGGTCTGAGCTCATTCCTCTGTATACATAATGGCCCAACTTGGTGTTCTTATAGGAATCCTAATAGTGGGATCAGGGGCTGTCCCTGACCCTTTTGCCTACTTATGGGAGGGATCCTTTTCCTCCTGGTTGGCTTGCCCAGCCTTGATGTAATGGTACATGCTCGGTCTTACTTAGCTTGTCTTGCTGTGTTTGGTTGATGTCTCCAGGTCTGCTTTTTTCTGAGGGGAGGGAGAGATGGGTTAGATCTAGGATAGAGGAGTGGTGGAGGGGAGACTGGGGTGAGAGGAGGAAGGGGGAACTGTGATCAGGATGAGAGGAGGAGGAGGAGGATGATGATGATGGTAATACTTATAATAATGCACCCTCTTTGGGAGATGTCATAGGTGATTAGATGGTGTCTTTTCTTTCTTACTTCCGCTCTGATTGAGGTCACCAAATAAGAGATTCTTGGAAGAGTTCTCCAGATTTCTTTTTCCCCATTTTCTGCAGAGTTTAGACATTTGTCCACAGGGAGCTGGGCCAGAGAACAGATCTGAGAAGAGCTATCCCTTTCTCATAGTCGCCCCTCTTTTGGAAACTGTGTTCTCCTTGGAGCTCCCTGATTGTGCCTTGCCACTTCTGCCCGGGGGGTCGATTCTTTCCATGGGGGTCTGTATGTGTCCCACTCTTCCACCTCCCTCAATATAATGGACCCAGACTTAGGAAGGGTCTCTGACCTTTATTTCACTGGAATTATCCATTTAAGTAAAGTGCAGGGTGGAGCAGGGGTCCTGGGCAGGTTAAGGTCTGGCCAGAGGCATCAATCTGTACAGTTTCAGGCCCTGTCGGACCTTCTAGAACAGAAACTGGACTGCAGATTGGGTTCAACCTCGAGGCTATCTAAAGCTGAGCAGGTATTCACCTGATGGGCTTTAACTACGCTACAGTTCAGAGCAGTTTGCAACAAGGCTTCAGTCTTACTGACAAGCACCCGCCTTTCTACTTCGCTCCTGAGACTTGACCCTGATATTCAATCTTTCCCAATTGCCTCTCCTCCCATGTAAGACGATGACGGCAAAAGCTTCCGTTCAATGTGACACAGCATTCAGCACTGCGGTCAGCCCGTGCCAATTGTGCGTGATCTCCCGGGGCACTAGACGCCCCCCCCCCACACACGTGTCTGTGCCAGATGCTGGTGACAGAATGGATGTCCTCATTGCTGTCCATCAGGGACATACAGAGAGAAATCATTGTTCCTCCATAAGGAATAGAGCTGCCCCTTTCTTCTTCTCGGCTCTAATCATAGCGCCAAAGAGCACTGTAACTTTTTGGTAAGGTAAAGGATTATAAGAATGAGTAATTATTTGTCATAAAAGTGCAGGAAAGTTGATATTAAAGGCCTTGAAAGGAACATCTCTCAGCACGTCATACTTTTATATATGAAAGGGACGGACGGGTCCAGCGCTAGAAAGAGCAATGGTCCGTGAGGCTTGGACTTTGATTAGAGGAAGGGCTCCTGGAATCTAGTTAGGCAACCATCCCTTTTTTTCTTTCAATTTCACTCTTAAAAGTTGTCCAGATCAGGCCAGCCCTGTTCACCAGCTCTCAAGTACAAAGAGCTGGTGGTAGTACTTCAAGACAGCCCATCTTCTTCAATCGCTTTGAAGGAAACTTTGGTGTTCAAAGAGGAGCTCCGAGCAGGTGGATTTTAATTCATAGTTAACAAAAGCCAAATGCCAGGCCATTAAAAAAAATCCTGTCAGTGTGATGATAGGGGATGCTGAGTATGGCCGCATGCGTGAGAAAAGACCCGAATGGTTTTTTTAAAAAAAAAAAAGGCAAATTGAACATGAAAACACTAATGCTTTGCAAAAGTGGAACGGAAATGAGCAAAGAATGTAAAGTGCTGGAGATAATGGTTGCCATGGCGATTGTTTGTCCATAGCTCCAACTGGAGAAACTCGGGTGAGAGTAATTGACGAAGCCCTTTGTGGGGGCTATCCCATGATGCTCTGCCTGCCACAGGCTTCCTTAGCCTGCCTCAGTATCCATCTTGCTATCCTGGGGGCCTCATCACAGTTGCGGTTTGTTAAATAAGAGATATCCTGTTCTCCCAGCAGGAACTGAGGGCAGTTTCAGAACCCCTTACTGTTTGCTGTGGGGTTTGAATGAGAAATACCCACCCGGCCCCCACAGTCTTGGGTATTTAAACCCTCGGTCACCAGTTGGTAGTGCTGTTTAGAGATATTTAAGGTGCTCCTCTCTAGAGGAAGCTTGTCGCTGGAGGTGGGCTTTGAAATTTGACACTTTGTATTACTTCCGGGGTCATTCTCTCTGCCTTGTGCTTAAGGTCCAGGGTGCAAACTCTCTTGGCTTTCTCCTCAGCAGCTATGCTTGCCGCTATAACATCTAGTCCTGATGGATTCATGCCCCGGGCATCATAAACCCACAAGAAACCCTTCTTTCTCTAAGTTGTCTTGATCATGGTATTTTATCTCAAGACCAGAAAAGTAATTAAATAAAAACATTAGCTAAACAGCCTTTCAGTGTGGGCTGGTGGGATCTGACATAATGCATGGGTGCCCCACTCCACCATAACGAGTGGTTTTCTTCCACTAAAAGCACATGATAGTGAGATGTTTTTTTTAAAAAAGCCAGGACTACAAAATACTGGATCCGAATTGACAGCACACCGGCAGCCCAGCAGCTCCGTCTTCTTCCCCACGTGTGGCTGTCGATTGGCGGTTTTTTTCTCCCTAATTACCCATCTGCTAGAGAGGAAAGTAACACCACATCATTTAGAAGAAATGCACCTGTTTATCGAAAGGCAAGAATAACCTAGTTTGCAAGGATCCTTGGCTCTCCAACTTGCCTCCACAGACTCAATATCACTGCTGTTTTTCCAGGTGATCAAATGACTCTGACTCCAGACTTTCCAAATCCGTCGTTCAACCTTCATCTATCATTCCCTGCACGTGCTTTACAGCACGAGAGAGGTATTTGGGACAGGGACGCTAAAGAAAAATACAGGGATCGTGTGGGTAGGGAGAGATTTTTAGAGAAGAGAGGACTGGAATGTAAAGATGTCCACCATCCTAAAATCTTACAAGCCTCTTTTAAGGGCTTCTCATCTTGCCCAGTAGGTTGGCGAGAGGTATCAACATTTGCATTTCAAGGTTAAACAAAGGCCATTCTGCGATGGCCAGTAACCAGTACAATTTAATGAGAAGTTATAGGGGCTGGATACACAACTTGTTTTCTGTGGTAGCCAGGCAGCAGACGGCTCTGATACAAAGTGTTCTGCTTGTTAGGTGCGGCTTCTAATTAGATGGGACCAAAAAAAAAAAAAAAAAAAAAAACAACCCAAAAAACAAACAAAAAAGTGTGCTAATGATATTTTTCATGCCAGGAGAGTTTGAGAAGTTCCATAACCAGTTGGTTTATTTCTTTTTTTAATATAGCCAAAAGTTATGCACACGAATAGAATAGATAACAGGGGCCCAAACCCAAGAGCTGTATGTTTTGTGACATGCCTAGATTCTCAGCACAAAACTATGAAATGGTCCATTCATTATGCATGATTGCCCAATACATTACCACAAACTTTGGCTCAAGGCAACACTCATTTAGTCTCAGTGTCTGAAGTCCAGCACTACAGGGCTCTTGCTGGATTAGAATGTCAAAGCTGGGGGTTTGTCTTTCCTAACTGGGTGGGGTAGAATCAGGTGTGGTTCTATGCTTTCACGATGTTTACGGAATCTAGCACCTTCTGGTTATGGGACTGGACTGCAGGTCCCGTCCCGCCTCTCAGGGAGGATGGTTTCACTTCAGGAAGCATCTCTGGTGCCTTCAGAGCCCACACCCCACCACTGAGCTCCCGACAGTCAACACTTAACTTCTGCTCAGAATCTCTTCTCCACCTCCAGAGAGTTTTTGATTTTAAAGACCAGATTACTTCAGAGACCTTTACTTATTAGAGGCAGAATCTTACTACTCAGTCCAGTTTGGCATGAGACCCAGTATCTAGCTACACTGGCTTCAACTCATGAGCCATTCTGCATCTGCCTCCCTATTAGTGCTGGCAAAATGGCCACGCACCCCCACACCCATTAACCTCACTACTTTAACATGATTAGTGAGTTAAATGTATGATTTCTATGAAGCCCCGTTTTGATACTTGGAATAACACATTTGCAGTTTCCAGGAATTAGAAAGTAGACTTCTTTGAAGGGCTGTTATTCTTCCCACAAAAGGTAGGTAATATTTTCTTTTAGTTTTTCTCCATTTTGCAGAAGGCCATAGTGAGGGGTGCTTTATTAGCCCGTTAGACCCAGCACAGCTAATCAATGGTCAAGCCTAGATTGAAAAGATGTTTGATTTCAGAAGCCAAGTTTTCAAGTACTCTGCCGTACTGTATATCAGAGTACGTGACTGATGCTGTTGACCAGTGTGCTCTCTTGCCTGTCTGGTCTTTCTCTATGGGCAGTTCAGACTGTGATTTGCTGGATGCAATATTGTTAAAAGTATTCACTGAAGAATTGATGTTGTGTCAAGCACTAGAGATGCCACTTAGACCTTCGGCAGCTCTCAGTCTGGCTACATTGGTTGAATTGTTTTGGAAATGCATGGCTGTTTTCAACATATCTTTCTGGGCTTACATTGGCAGGTTTTACTGTTCTTCCCAATGTGATACTCTTGCTTTATAAACTTATATTTCCTTGCCATGACTTTTTGGTAATGGGCATCTTTTCATGCTATTTAACACTGGGTATAGCCAAGTAGCCTCCAGTGGTTGTGGTAGTAAAATTAGCAGTTCTGGTGATTTAAATATGCTTGCATAATTTGCATTTTTCTCCCATGTTATTATAATCTCTCATGAAAAGATCTTATAGCTACTAGACCTTAAATGATGAAGACATACAAATTAGTGTGACTGCAACCCACAGACAAGAGCTCAGCGAATGACAAGCCAGGCAAACGAGCCAATCCAGACAGACCTAAAAAATAAATGAGGGAGAAAACTATACTAATGTTGATTTTCGCAAACCAGTAAAACTTTAGATGTATATAGTCTGGAAAATTGCAGGAATCAAAACTCTCAAAATATCCCTTTCACTAATAATTTCAATGGTATAAAAAGTATTGTTACTTAAAAGAAACCATCACTATTGCTTTATTCACAATTTTACACTGTCTAAGAATCTTTCTATAATAATAATAATAATAATAATAATGATGATGATGATGATAATAGTCTGTAGGGTTGATTTAAATATTTTGGTGACTAAAAAGTTCGGTCAACTTCTGTGGAGGTCAGTGGTGGAAAGCAGGAAGCATTATTACAGAATAGAGCTCTAGCCAATTGTCACACAGTAGGCAGAGAAAGTAGAAAGGCAAGCCATTGCCATAGAGAAATATACTGCATTTGAGAAGCTATATAACAAAATGGAGGACTCTACCACAAAGTTTAACTTGCAAGGAAGCTATTTATATAGGAATGACTTAAATAGGTAGTTGACTGATGTTCCCTAGCCAGTGTGTGTGTTTTCTTAAAGTGGGTAGACCAGATGGATATAACCAACACTCACCCTTTACCCACTCAGGACATGATCTTCTATTCTGTAAGTTATAAGAACAAAGACCATTATTTCCTTAGGCTCTTCTAATTAGGCTGCTTGTGTACAATTTCTGATATTCCAAAATGGAGAAGATAGAGTGGATGACAACATGAAGGATTTTTAAAGGCCATGGTAATGGCAAAGGACATCTTAATACTTGTCTTCTATAGTAATATCAAGCTCAGATCAGAAATACACCTTTATCAATCTCTTATAAAACATGCATTTGAATTATCATCTGCTAGTTACATATTTAGGCAAGTTCTTACTATGAATTTCAAGCTGTGTGAGGACTTGTCATACTCCTGCCTCAGCCTACTAAGTGCTGGGATGTAAATGTGAGCTAATAAGGCTGGCTTAATTTTACTCCTTAACAAGTAAGTTAATCTCTCTAACCTGAAGAACGCTAAGACTCATCTAGTTTGACTATTATGAAGATTAAATTATAACATGCACCACAGTTCGTAGAACATAGTAAGAGCCTGAGAAATGTTGGTTGTTAGCCTTTGCCTTGGTGAACTCCTTCAGCTGCTCATTAACTCCTGACAAAGGTGCCATAGGGCATATTTGTTTAAAGAAAAGAATACTTGAAAAATTAAAATATTAAGGTGCTGTGGCCATGTCTTTAGTCTCAGCACTCTGGAGTTGGGAGCAGAGTCAGAGTTAGGCAGATCGCTGTGAGTCTGAGGCCAGCACAGTCTATGGAGTGAAGTTCCAGGACAGTCAGGACTAAATAACGTGACCTTGTCTCACAAAAACAAAATGGAAAATTAATTAAAATTAAATAATATATGAAACGACCTCAGTGAGAGGTATAGCTATTTCAACATCAAAATAGAAATGATTTTATGTAATAAAACTGTATCTGTATGTAAAAATCTCAAAAAATAATGAAAATATGAATAATTAGCAAAAACACCCAGAATATTTGACTTAAGGAATGACCATTAAGGATTGTTGGATACATCAATTAATAGAAACCTGAATATTATTAGAT